>NW_006911296.1:64600-264997 GCF_000523455.1 Bipolaris oryzae ATCC 44560
GCAGGGCCGGTGGGCTTGGGAGTCTCCTCGGAGCAGGAAGTGGAGGCTGGGACACCTGGCTGAGGAGGTTGGCTTCCCTGGGGGTAAACAGGGGGCTGGCTCTGCTGGGGAACAGCTGGGCTGCTGGGCTGGGGAACCTCGGGCTTAGGAGGCTGGCCTCCCTGAGGGTAGGTAGGAGGCTGGCTCTGCTGAGGGACTGCCGGGCTGCTAGGCTGGGGGACCTCGGGCTTAGGAGGCTGGCCTCCCTGGGAGTATGTGGGAGGCTGGCTCTGCTGAGGAACACCTGGGGCAGGACCGGTGGGCTTGGGAGTCTCCTCGGAGCAGGAAGTGGAGGCTGGAACACCTGGCTGAGGGGGCTGGCTCTGTTGGGGAACAGATGGGTTGGACTTAGGACCCTCGGGCTTAGGGGGCTGTCCTCCCTGTGGGTAGACAGGAGGCTGGCTCTGCTGAGGAACAGCAGGGCTGCTGGGCTTGGGAACCTCCGGGGTGGCAGTGGGGTAGCTTGGAGGAGGGCCTGTCGAATGTTAGGACATGTATCAATGATAATCTGACTGCTGTTCTATTACTAACCAGTCACGTAGACGGTGGTGTAGACAGTGCAAACATCCTCCTGGGGAGCCGCGGCGTGGTCGTGGCGGCGCTGGTGGAAACCAGCATGAGCCTTGTGCTGGGAGGCAAAGACGGACCCAGCAAGGGCAGCTGCAACAAATGCGTACTTCATCTTGGAATCCGTACGGGGTTTTGTGGTAAACTAGGGGTAGTGGTGCTAATCCGCTGAGCGAGTGAAGCGGGTATTATTAAGATATAAAACGTATAAAGAGCGACAGGGCACAATAGGCCAAGAGGACTTGTCAACGAGGCGATGCGTAACGAAAAGCCTTGCGTAACGAGGAAAAAAAGAGTCCAAAGTCAAGCTGGAAACCCGGAGCTTTTGAGTGCTGAGCCATGGCCTGTGAGCTGACCAGGCCGTGGGCCGCTGTGGCTCAAAAGGCGTTAGTTAGGGGCCCTGGAAATTGCTACGGCCCTCACTGCACAGGAACGGCATGGGCATGCTGTTGCCGGCTCTATTGAGTTCGTGAGTTGCCCCGAGCGGAAATGACATCTGGGGTATCGCAGTCGTGTTGGGTGGAGAGCGGATCGGGTCTAGCAGCGGATGTGGCTAAGCGCCTTCACCCTGAACAACATAACCAAGTGCGTCACAGCAACAAATACAACATCAGCCTTCGAACACCAGCTGTCTTCTGCACACGACAAATCTTATCGTCCCGCGCAGGCATTCTGCGCCAGTCGGAGCAGCCACAGATCCCTCTCGTGTTGCGTCACCGCCTCCCGCTCGTGTGATGACGGCCGACGACTGGCGTCCTTGTCTGGCGAATCGATGACATTCTGGATGGCGGCAGTAAGACGAAGCATTCACGCGTGGTTAAATGTACTGTGTACTTATTGTGCACCTCACAAGGCGGAACCATGGCCACAGCGCTAGCCGGTATGCAGGTACCAAACGGTCTCGACAGGGAATCGCCTTCCTGACCGCTGTTTTGACTGGCCGAAGCTCGTATTCATAACAAGGGTAGGGAAAGGTAGACGAGGCTGGCGTGCGCCCCCTTATCCACACGACTCGACCACACCACCAGAAATAGGTCACCGGCTATCGATGATGGACGTCACTAAGCTCTCCGGTCAGGCATGCTTGTCGCGCTGCAACCTTATTATACATTTATGCGGGTATATCCAGTCGACGGCGAAGCTGCGAGAAATGAGATGTACGCATACCGCCATTCCTGTGCCGCGGAACCCCTTGCGGTCGAGGCCATTCGTCTTGCGAGGTTGCTCATTGTGCCCGTGTTTTGAGTTGCCGATTCTGATTCGCTGCTCACGATGCAGAATACGGTCAGCCGACCATCGCCCTGTGCCGCAATCACAGGCACATCACTTCAATTCCATAGCGCTAAAAAAGCTTCCATCCAAGGGGGCCAACGCGGTCATTATTATTGTATAAAAGGTTGCAAGCAGCATATGCAGCATGATCTTGGGCTAGGCCACGCTGACCAAATCCCTCCGAGCCGCACGAGATGTCATCGCAGGCAGAGACTCTTTACACATCAGGCCAACAAGCCACGGAAATTATCGCTTAGGTTTGGATACTATAGTGTCCAAAGTATCCATTGTCTTGCCTGTCTTACTTGCCATAGGAGAGAATTATTTAGCTCTCCTCCGCCAAGTCTGATCGTCTCCTGCTCAGGCCATGCCTATCCCCTGGCCAGAACAGTATGCTTTCAACCTATATATATACACTTTTGGCTCGGGTCCACTGAAATATCCTTCCGCGCTCTTGGCCATCTCGATCACCGCTTCCATGGATCGTGAAAACATGTGTTCTTCATAATCCCTGTCACTCCCGTCTGGATTCTTCCCACTGCTGCACGCCTTGACTACGTCCTGTGCCAACACTAAGGCATTCTTCATGACTACATCAGCCTCCTCGCCATCGAACGATGCAAATACGTGCGCTTCGCTTCCAACAAATACTGTTCGTGTATAATGCGGTGACTGAAGATCCACCAGCAGTTCGTAGAAGCCGCGCTCCCCGTGCATAGTTGCAACAGAGGACAACGCTCTTCAGACCATCGCGAAGATGTAAGATATATCGCTTAATAAATTCTTCTAACTGGTTCTACATGCATTCAAAAAACGCTGCAAGTCTTCACGACATCTCCAGTCGCCTTGGGAAAGCGCAAGTCCACAGACTACCATCACCTTGCTGTTGAATCTGTCCAAAAACCATCACCCTACCCTCCTCAACGTACTGCGCAAGTCACACACCCGTCTTGATATCCGCACACATCAGCACTTCACTCGAGATACTAGAACACACCTGTTTCTCATGCGCCACCACCTAGCAAAATTTGGACTACTCACCATCACCCCCAACAGCAAATCCCAACATCGCTTCCACCATCCCACCCACAAATTCCAAATCGAACCTGACCTCTGCATTCTTCGACAAACACTCCTTCCATATCTGGTTCATGTCCCGCTCTAGTCTCTCAACTATCAGACTCGTCAAACATCATCCGATCAATCTCGGATCTTGCATCTCGGTCCTCGTATGTGATCCCATCTCGCACTTCTTCCTCCTTACTCTCATCCCACAACACCTTGCCTCACCGTGATGCCCGGCATACCAATCACATTACTCACGGGCCTCTTCGTTTGCAGGTGTATATTTAGTGATGCGCCTCGCAGAGAAGCGGTGATGACTCTAAGTTTTGCATGGGTTGTTGTTAGTTCTAGAGTCTATAGATGAGACTAAGAGAGATGCAGGGCTAGTGCTTACAATATCGAGTCTTTGGATGTCACGTCCCCCAGGACACGTATGGTTCGATAATGCTACCTGCTGAAAATTATCACATGGAGTGCCTGTATCTGAGAGACGAGTATGTATATATCACATGTCGATTACGTGATACGGGCAGGTCGAGTCACGGCCTTCTATTTTTTTTTCTTTGTGTGTGTGAGAGAGAAAATAAGTGAGTACGTTTGATGCGAACGAGACGTGATTCCATGTAAGTAATGGGCGATGTGAGATGTAGTTTGACTTTGCATAACAGAAAAAGAGCGAAAGTGATTTCGGCAAATACCATAACTACCAGTAAATATTCGCAACTCAACTCCTACGTCTATAATGTCATTTAGTACCCAAACCAAACACAACAAGTAACGATATTACCCATTTTCCTCACCAACGTCCTCGAATACTCCTTATCATCTGACCCTTCTTTACCTCTGTCTGATATATCTGCCCAGATATTCACAGCCACAGTTTCCTCTCTTGGCTGCGTTGCGCAATAACTAGACGCGTTTCGTCGGCATGCCTTAATTTCTCGGGATGGATGCGTACCAAAGTCCACTACTAGTATCTCATGCCTCAGCCTCAAACCGCGTCTTGGTATGGTGCACTCGGACGCGACACTAATGTGTACCACTGCGTAAGTAGCTGGACTGCGCCACACGCGACACCACGTGTGCTTCTGACCTTTGGATGCAAACGCGCGCCTAGGCTTTGGCGCAGTTATGTATTTTCTTCCATACCAAGCCGGAGTTTGGTCATGTGTGCAACTCCGGATGATGGTACTCTTATTGTTTATTTCTTCTTCTTCTCTGTTCGATTAATTTACGTACACATTACGTGACTTTGTAAGGAATAAACAAAGAAAACAATCGTTGCACAAAGTCTGATATTTTGGTTTCCTGAAAAAAAGCATACACGAACGCGTCGGGTACAGCATGCGCGTTGGAAAGGATGGTTCCTGGTGTTCCAAGATCACGTGATGTTTGCCCAGCTCAGCACTACGTACCTCGTTGTGGCTCGACGCTTGGTATCCATGCTATAATTGGGTAAACTAATATAACGATATACGCTTCTATTGCCATTAAATTCGATCAACTCCAGGGGTTTTGAGAAAAACATAACAATCACGCAGCAAGCGGATGCCATTGCATGCTCAAAGCACCCTTGGAGTGTTGAGGGAAGATGGGACGGCAAGCGACTTGCTACCCGACCTGCGACAGTGCGAGTTACGTCGTGGTGTTGGGTCGTGCTCTTCCAGGGCACCACAATTCTTGGAAAAAAGATCCCCCAACAAGTCTGGACTTTGGAGTGTCGACATCCACGTCATCGGACCCTTGATCAATAAATCCAGTCAGCCCAAGCCCAAGCCCGCTCGTCCACTTTTTCCTAAACCAGGTCTTTTGGCGGCCAACGGGATATTGTGGACTGCGTTGCCAATCCTTACTTTTACCGCGTCAAACACAGCATCTGGTGTCTGAATGTACTTGGTGGCGTTGATTTTTTGAATTAGAGCCGTCCATTCAGCGTCAGGCTCAGTCAAGTTCCAGGCTATGCTGACGTGGAAATATGGTGAATAATCATGCGTCTGGGTGTCATTCTTGTCGACCTTCCTTCTCTTTGGCCTGTGGTCATGGTCGACGTCTTCCATCGGGCCGTCTCCCGCACCGCCGGTGTACAAGGCTGGATGTCCGGTATTCTTAGCAGCTTGGTTACATGCATGGAGTAGGCTGTTTAACTCGTCGTTCTCTGGTCTTTTGATGGCAAGTACTAAGAACCACCGGTTGCGCTCAAAGTTGGGCACCCATTTCAGGCCCTGAAACTCGAAATTGAATACGGAGACTGCGCATCGTCGCAAAGAAGCGCCGAGAGTGTCGAGAAATGTTTCTCTGTCCTCGGTCTTGATTTGCAGCGTACGCGACAATGATACATGCAGAGGCAACGGCACGCCTAGGTCTGATTGAAGCGAAGGCGTAATGTCCTCTGGTACTGGCAACTTCTTTACACGCTTGGTGTTTTCAAGTTCGAGTACACTCTTCACGTGCTTTATCAAGTCGAGTAGAGCAACGGATTCACGCTGTGTTGGTATCCCTCCAAGGCGTTAGCCTGTTGTCCACCACGTGCGGGATGCCATGTCGGTATCCTTACACTCTAGATAGACGTGACTGGGCCAATTGCCCTGGATATGTGGCACAGCACGTCGACGCCCGCCGTGGAGGTCTGGATTGTCGCTAGTGCTGACGCGGGCGTTTACCGCGTAGAGGTCATGGAAAGCTGGCGGGAGCGGTGGCAGAGCATCGCTGGGCTTGGGCTTGGGCTTTGCAGCAGCGGCAGCGGCAGCAACCACAACAGCAGGCTTGGTAGGCGGGTGTGCAGGCTGAACAGGGTGGACGGGGGTCTTATCATGCTCCGTCCCCTCGTCGTCCGAGGCAGAGTCCGGATAAGCGACGAGGGCCATGTTGGGGCTCGATCGCAGTTGGTGAAAGATCACCTCTGCTGTCGTCACTCATGGATAGACCAAGGACCGGCCCCACTTTAAGCCTAGCGCATCCGCATGACGTACGGCAGCGATTGGGCCGCGTTTGGCTTCACCCAGAACGAGAGCGAGCAAAAGAGAACTGACGCAGGGCCGCGACTGAGCCGCCAGCATGTGTGTACGCGTCCCACCCAGCCATTTAATCATGCCCGTCTCCCCTGCCCATTGCCTGTTCCTACTTTCCATCTCTCCTACTCCATCACCATCACAGTCACAATCACTGCCACTACAACAAGACTTGGCTGCTTTCTCCAGTCACGCCATATTAAAAAAACAATAATTGCGCCCGCAGCCTCGCCAACACCCCCCCGTCACACACTCACACTCACACTCAACACCATCACAATGGAAGCCGTACGTCCGCTTTGGTGCGCAGCCGAATACACATGCTGACTCTCACAGGCACATCGAGCAATCATTGATCCTCTGATCGAGCCAGACCCAAGCGACGTAACTGGACTCAACAGCCACTTTCGCTCAACTTTCGCTCCTGCTGCTCCAATCACACCGCCTGGTGAATCTCCCAAGGAGCACCCCTCTGTCAACATCCAGCACACCGGCAGTTCAACCAGCACAAACCCATTTCGTCGCTCTAGGGCTGCGTCAGATACCAAGGGAGCGTCTGCCTCAGTGACCAACTATGGGTATTCTTCTTCACACAGCAGGAGGAACGACTATCCCTCCCCTCCTAGCTCCGCCAGCCCCAAGCACACCCGGTTCCCCAACAATCACCGTGCCGAAGCCTTCGGATCCATGAATGAAGCCAAGCCACGACGAGCCAGCAACCCCCCACCATCCACGCTCAACAACGGCCTTACCCGCGGAAACTCTTTGAAGGAGCGTTACCCAGGTGACAAGTCTCACCGGCCACTCGATCAGCTACGCCATGATGAGAAGGTTGCTCACCGGGCTCCACACTTGAGGAAAAAGAACATGCAGGGTGCAGACATCATTGACCGCCTCGACAAGGCAAGCATCCTACGTTACCACCACGAGGGTCCCTACGATGCCGCCAGCATTGCCCGCAACAGAGTTGAAAAGTACAGTCCCCTTGCGGCCGTCAAGGACTCCAACGAGGAGGCATTGAAGGCTACTCCCCGCGAAAACATCATCGACTCGCTCCAGAGACACCGTCCTCTCGAGGGCGTCGCCAACATCCCACCCGGCATGCCGGATCGTTTCGGAAGGGTTCTCGACTACGAAGAGGGAGCCGACCTGCAGCGTGAGCCCGGGGGTGATTACCGCCGCTGGCCCGGTGTCGTAAGTCCATCCATCCTGCAACCCATCTCAACAAAGTCCAGCCTACTAACAAATGCCGCAGCAATACCACCCGGATGACCTCAAGGGCAAGGGTGAACCATCGTTCACAATTGAGCGTGCCCTCAAGGAACACAAGCGTACTGGCGACAGCGGCACAGAAATGAAGACGCGTAGCCGTCGTGCCCATAGTGCTGGCCACACTGACGCCGCCGCCGCGTACGGTGCCAGCAGCAACGATCATGCTGAGAAGAGCATGGGCAGTGCAATCAAGAGACGCATCGGTAGTCTCCGCCGCCGCAAGCAGGACCCAGAGGTGTAGAATGCCTCGCTGTTCCCACGCTCTCAGCGGTTTGACCAGATTCCTCACGCCCACGCTACCCATTAAATGAGCGTTTTTTGTCCATCAAAAGAAGAAATTGTACCAAGAAATATATCATACGAAGCTAAGGGGGATTACCGGGATTTTCTTTGTTTCTTCTTTTTTTCCTCAAGTCTCTTTCCATATCTCATCACTTGTCCAGTATCGATCATCTATCAGCGACACACAAGATATCTGCAAGCATTACCTGTACACATTTTTTCTGTCTCTTTCCTTATTCATCCTCGAGTTTTCTGCTGTTGGCACAATCTGGAGGTGTAACGACCTTGGGCTACTTTGGGGTCGGTCCTATTGTACGATAATGTGTAGAAAGAGAAAAGGCAGCAGTCCAGACTGGAAACGAAGTAACGCAAGCAATCATATACCGTTTTTTTTCTTTCGAAATTGAGTGTTAGACATTACATAACTTGTTCATATAGGATGATGTGTGCTTGCGAGTGGAAGAGTAGCAAGAAGAGAAAAAAGATGAGGCATTTCAGAGAAGCAGAAGACCGAAAATGTTGTAGCGGTATAGGGCATGCTTAAAAAAAACAGGAAAATAGGAAAGTGAAGAGAGGAAAAAGAATAACGCCGCTGCCCCAAACGAGCCTTTCATCGCGAAACATAAAATTGCCCAATCTCCCCAGTTGTCGTTTTGTTAATTTTCATTTTCTCACAGTAGACAGGTGCAACTCAGTTTGTTTGCACATCTACTCGTCCTGCTCCCCAACAGCTTCATTCTTGACCTTTGCAGCAGCCTTGACCAGCTGCTTGAGACGCTTCTCCATGACTGAACGCCCCTCAAGTGTCTGCCAGACCTGGTGTGGCGCCTTGTTGACCACATCCCAACTCACAAGGTTGTCGGTGAGATGCGTCAAGTCCTTTTGCTTGCGTTCCCACTCGCTGTTCTTCTTAACCTCGATTCCACTCGAGACAACGACAAGCGGTGTGTTTGAGCTTTGAATGTTTCGTGCGGCAGAGACTTCGTTCTTGGTCAGGCTGTCGGCAACAAGATTCTCCTGAAGCTGCGCCTTGATGAATTTGCCGGACTGGTAGGCATTGCGGCCGTAGACGCGGTCTTCGCGCGTACGGCCCTTGAAGAGTGCGCCGGCGAGGCGGACGGTACCAAGAGGCGAGATGATACCCCAGGCCCAGAGTAAGAAACCGCGTCCAGGGTTGCCGATGCGGTGGAGAAGGTCTTCGTGGAGAGGATCGACCATCATGATGCCTGTGACCTGCTTCAGGTGGCGCGAGCTGAAGATACGCGAGACGATGCTGCCAGTGCCAGCCGAGACAAGAATCCATGGTCCTTCCTCACCAGACCTGGCGAGTGCCTCAGAGAGGGCATCTGCAGACATACCAGCCGAGTGTGGCGAAGGGGCATTATCGGAGAAGGCATAGCCGGGACGGTCCCAGTAGCAGTAGCGCGAGATGGTGCCGTTCTTGTACGCTGCGTAGGCCCAGTGCTCGAGGTCATACTCCAATGGTTCTTCACCAGCCTCGAGAATGACAGTGGGATCCTTTGAGCCATGGGTCTCTGTAACATTGCCAACGCAAGCCAAATGAACTGCGTACTTGTCTCCATCTACCAAAATGCGGTCACCGTACATCTTGAGTGTTGCATCGCGGCCGCGCAGCCCCAGGGTGGCAGTCATCAGGATGACAATGACGATGAAGATGACAGTCACAATGGTAGCGACAAGAACAGCAACCCATTCCTTCAATGTGCGGCGGGTCTCTGCGCGTCCGGTAAGACGCTCTTCCTCCTCTCGCTTGCCGTATGCAACAACACGGTCAGTCAAGATGCACCAGACAGCCATCAGGAAGGCCCAGATGACGCTTGCAATGCCAACCCAACCCTCTTCAAGCCTTATACGTGGAATTGATAGGATGAGGATCATGTCGATGGCCAAGAGACCGGCAATGATGGATGTGGTGATGCGCAAGCCCTTGGCTGGTGTGATGAAGAAGATGGTGACTACGAGGAGGTTGCCAATGGTAAGGCAGGTGTAGGCGAAGTCGAAGAAGCCGGAGCCACGCGTGTGGAGGCCAGGAGGAGAGACGAAGATGGAGACGAGTAAGAGAACCCACCACAAGAAGCTGATGATCAAGAACAGGATGGTGAGATAGCGCATGGCCCGTACGGTCCAGAGATTGTAAGGTGACACCTGCAGCCATTGTTAGTACAAGATGTTGTATGCTGATAGTGTTTGACCTACAGCTGGGTCATCTGGGTCGAGATAGCCATCTGAATTGGGTGGTGGCCTGGGGCGATCCAGAAGTCTGGTCCTCTCGTTGGGCTCTTCACTTCTCCTAAATGTCCTAGAGCCTTCATCGTCGTTGGGAATTGGGTAAGGGTCCTCATGCGTGAGGCCATTATCGCCATTGTCCTTGGCGCCTTTCCACATGGTGGCAGGCGGAGGTGTTGTGGATAGGGAAGCCCTTGTTGTTTATGTGTGACTGGGAGGAACCAATCGAGGTGAGGTAAATTGTAGAACTACGTGTGATTGATGTACTTGAAAGGAGAAAAGGGAGAAGAGCGTCGTGTGAAGCTGGTCGAAGTGATGGATGCGTCTTGGGGGCGCGGAGGTTTTACTGAAGCTCATCCATGGCGCTAGGAGAGGCGGGATCGACATACGTCATCATGGCATGCATCCAAGCTCGCGGGGCGGGCACCCTAGTCGCAAATCATAAATCCAGATCCCGCGGCCACGCCCGTGTACATATGTAGTTGCATATATGTAGCAGATCGGATACACGTCACCCATGTCCATGGCATGGTCAATAAGCTTCCCCAGTCTCGTGTTGTTCTCGCCTATCGTGCACATGGCACTTCTCCACAGGGGGGTCGGTCGAGAGACTGCGTCTGCCATGGGCCAGTCTCGTGTTGTGAACAACTCGCTTAGACGTACTGGGAGCTCTCATCCCTGCCGGCGATTAGTAGACAGGACCACCCCATTGTGTTAAGCCCCCCTCACGCATTGCCCTTCCACCGATCCAGGCATATAACTCATCGGAAAGCTGCATAACGTGCGCCCTCATCACCATTTAGTGGACCAATCAACTCACCGCGGACCGCAACGCGTACCCGAAGCCTGCTTTCAGACGCTGTGCATACAGCCTCGCCCAAGCTGCCATGTCCAGTCTGGCCAGAGAGTTTGCCAAAACCAAGCTCTCTTCCCTGCCGCCGCCTGAGCCACTGCAGGAAGAGCCGCCCGAGTACGAGGATGACTCGTCCTCAGCCTCGTCAATGTCAAGCACCGGCACAGTCAGACCATCCAATACGCTGAGACCCGCCCCCGCAATCCACTGGTCCGATTACTTTGCCCAGGAGTTCTATCTCGAACAAGATCGGAAGGACGCGGGCCATGCAAAGTTCCATGTCTACCTCACACCGCCAGCATCGCCAAAGGCCCCGCTCATAGTACTGCATCATGGCGCCGGAAGCTCTGCAATGACTTTTGCCTTGGCCGCCAAGGAGATCAGGAAGGCCATGCCAGACATCGGCATACTCGCTGTCGAGGCACGCGATCATGGCAGCGTAGTCTGGGATGCTAGCGGGCAAGTGGACACGGATCTAAGCATTGCCCAACTTAGCCAGGATCTACTGGATATGATTCTGCTCACGCAAGCCAAGATGGGCTGGAGCGACCTCCCTACGGTTGTCTTAATCGGACACAGTTTGGGTGGGGCAGTTGTTACCGATGCCGCCAACAGGGGACTGTTAGGCAACAAGCTCATGGGTTTCGGAGTCCTAGACGTAGTCGAGGGCTCGGCCATGGAAACACTGGGACACATGCATACCTACTTGGCCAGTAGACCCAAGTCGTTCCCATCGCTGCCTGCTGCTATCGAATGGCACATCCGTTCACGCACGCTGCGCAACCCACAGTCAGCCAGAGCTAGCGTACCGAGCTTGTTGCTACAAACTCCAGACGGGCGATGGGCATGGCGGACAGAAATCTCGAGCACAGAGCCGTACTGGGAAAACTGGTTCACGGGCATGAGTGGTAAATTTCTCAGGGGCAAGGGAGCCAAGCTGTTGCTGCTTGCGGGCACAGACAGATTGGACAAGGAGTTGATGATAGGGCAGATGCAGGGTATATTTCCCAAAAGGCTATCCTGCCGTTTTTATGATATCTAACATTACGCAGGTAAATTCCAGCTGCAGGTATTTCCTGCCGCTGGTCACTTTCTTCATGAAGATCTCCCCGAGAAGACTGCCGAAGTCGTCGTCGAGTTTGTAAAACGCAACGACAGGAGCACTCTTGTCCTTCCACCCAAAGTTTCCGATATGCTTGCGCAAGGCAAGCGGGTATAGAGGTGCTGTTGTATACAATGGCTTCTCTTTTAGCAAACATTTTCGTCCACGATGACGTCTTTCATATGCGTCTATCATAGGCGCTTTTGGGTATGCTTTGTTCCGCTTTTATCGCTTCTCAACTTCTTAACTTTTCCAGTTTTCGATTCCCACAGACCTACTTAGAATCCAGGTCTGCTTCAATACCCGAGTCCATTCATGGCGAGGCCGGCCCCTCACCACCTTGTGCCTCATCACCACCCTCAGCTTTGGGCTTGTGCTTTCTCCTCCTCTTACGCGGTGCACCATCCTCACCCTCATTTCCTCGATTGCCTCCATCGGTTGTATTCGATGTTGATGGCCGTGTCTTCTTGGTAGCACTCGACTGTGCAGCCGTCTTTTCCTTCTTGGGCTTCTTGACACTCAGCGGGTTGGGGCCCTTGGGGCCCTTTCGTTTCTTGGGCTTGGGTTTTGCGTCTCCCGTAGAATTTTCCTCAATAGAGCGACTGCCCTCACCGTCTTGTCCCTCGTCTTCTCGTTTCCTCTTCAACGGCACATCTGGCTTGCGCTGTCCTTTGAGCCCCAGTTTGAATTTTGATTTTTCTTCCCGCTCACGGTGCTGCTCTGTGATTTCAGCCATAGATTCCATGAGTACCACAGACTTGGCTAGATATATGATGGGTACACCGGCAATTGTTCGCATTTTTGCGCGCGTATCTGAATCATTGGCCGCAACTACGTATCGGTGCTTGTTCGTCGCATTGTCTTTGGGATCTACGACAGAGCTCAGGCAGTCGTGTGTGCTGAGTGGTTCATCGAGGTCTTGATGGTTGCATCGGCGGCGCTCGTACTCTTTTGCTTGTAATATGAGAGTCTCGTTCTTGGGCTTCGCATTGTAGAGGTGTCGCATGTCGCAAGTGGTAATCATGGGCTTGACTTGTCCACCAAGCATCTTTTGAATGCGCGCGACGAGGTCGATCTTGAAATTGTATGCATCTTGCAGAATTTGTGAATCAAGCAGAACTTGGTAGGGTTCGCGGAATCCAAAGTTGACTTCGTATTGATGGAGCTGCTTCTTGTATGCCTGTGTTGCTGTTTAGTATAAAATACAGTGATAAGCAGAAGGTAATGTGAGCCTACTTTTGCGCGCTTCAGCTTCATGGCGACGGTGTGCTCTGGTGTGGTGGATGATTGCGGGCAAGAAATTTACGTAGGAAGGCGGCCAAAAGTTCAAACTGCGCGCGGAACCTAGGCCGTGCACCAGACACGCTAGCTGCGGATTCGGTACCCTGCGGCAGGTAACGACACCCCCGTCCCTCTCCGCATTCGTCTTGTAAATCCGCCCCGAGGGCACCAGGACCACTTGCTCCCTCTTCGGTCTTTGCTTGCCCCCTCTTCACCGACACAAACGCCGCGCCTTTCCGCAATTGACACCAAACCGCTCGACCTCCCCATGCGTCTCCTACGGTAGTCCCACCAGAATGAGCGAGAACCCCGCCGAGCCCTCCAAGAATGAGGGAAATAGTACAAAGACTACCGAACCAAACAAGGATGCCAACCAAGAGGTTGAGTACGATGACTTTGGCCTGCCGATAAGGAAAAGGCGACCACGCACTCCGGTCGAGGACAGCTCAGACTCGGAAGCAGACAAGTTTGAGGATGCCGTAGCTTCCAAAGAGAACAGCGCACAGCAGGCCATCGCGCCAAAGGCAAAGGAAGATACTCCACAAGAAAAGGAGACCAAGATTGAGACTCCACCGGCCAAACCGGAGAAGATTGAGGCGGAGAACGATGCGCAGACTCAAGCCGACGTACAGGCCACGGTGCCAGTGGAGAACCCCAAACAGAAGGGGCTCGAAAAGATGCCTGAGGAACAACCTGAGAAGCTACCTGAGGATAGACTCATAGAAACGAAGCTAAACTCGCCAGCATCCATAAAGTCTCCCTCAACCTTCGAGCCTCCGAAAGGCGTAAATGGAACCATATCCGAATACTCGCACCAACGCCTCGTCACACAGCCACAAGATGACTTCAAGGACAAGGTGGAGGAGGATGACGACGACGGATGGCAGACCATGCCTGCGTATGCTCACTACGACATGTACGACGACGATAACAGACTCATTGCAAAGGAGAATGCAGAGGAGCTGGAGGACATGCATGGCTACGGAAATGTCGGAGGAGCTGCCAAAGGGTATACCAGGGTTATCATGGACGATGACGCTGATTCACAGACGAGTATGGATGACAACACCGCATATCTCTTCAAAGAAAAAAGTACCGCGTTAGCAGATGAAGACGAAGAGGGGCGAGATCCACGCCAACAGATGCAAGCCACCAAAAACATCCTCACCGAAGGACAGCGTGTCGCATACGTCGGACTGGTGCGATTAGCCACCAAGGAAATGGAAAAGAAGTTTTCCAATTTCAAGACAACCAGCAGAAGACTTAAGAAGCTGCTAGAGCTGCAGTCGGGAACGACAAAAATGTGGTCACAAAAAGTCATGGTCAAGATATACGCACACATGGATATCAATGCTTCTGAACAGATTATGATTGAGCAACTGTCAGAACACGGTGTGGTTCCGGCTGATCTCACGCCAGCATTAATGCAGAATGCTCGGGTGAAGAACCCAGTAGCAGATGACATAGACGTCGCCAGTGGATCAGGCTCTGCGAGAGCATCCTTATCATCGCCTCGTCCCGAAACTCCAGGAGAAAAGTCCAAGTCGAAACATGCTTCAACATCAGGCTCGGAGGAGGGTCTTCAGTCACCGCCACCCCCGCCCTACGATGAACATCAGGACGACGGCTATGACTACCCAGAGGCCAGGTCGCCATCCCAACTTCCATCAAGCAAGAATCTCGACATCGATTTGCGATGGACAGTCTTGTGCGATCTATTCCTAGTGCTCATAGCAGACTCCGTATATGATTCACGCTCGAGAGAGCTATTTGAGCGAGTTGGCAAGTATCTCGCTGTAGATTGGCTAGAAAGCTGCCGCTTTGAGAAGCGTGTTACGGATGCTCTGGAGATGCAGGAGCAAGCTGACAAGGAGAACTGGAATGAAGACGAGCACATGGTTGCTCGTGCCAGGCGAGCGCGGAACAAGCGGTTGGCGTTCATGGGTCTCGCGACCGTCGGCGGTGGTCTTGTAATTGGTCTGTCAGCAGGTCTTCTAGCTCCTGTCATTGGTGCTGGTCTTGCAGCGGGATTTTCTACGATCGGTGTGGCCGGTACCAGCACTTTCCTGGCTGGTGCTGGAGGTGCTGCCATCATCACGTCCACTGGCGTTGTCACTGGTAGTACTGTTGGTGTCCGAGCGATGAATAGGCGTACAGGTGCAGTGAAGACATTTGAATATCGGCCTCTTCACAACAACAAGAGAACCCATCTTATCATTACATTGGCGGGCTGGATGAACGGCAAAGTCGACGACGTCCGATTGCCGTACAGTACTGTAGACCCTATCATGGGTGACATCTACTCTGTCCTCTGGGAGCCTGAGATGCTTAGGAGCATGGGTGCCACCATTAACATTCTTGCTACTGAGGTGAGTGTGATGAGTGTGTGATGAGCAGGTTTAGAAGCGTATATGCTAACAATGTCTAGGCCCTCACACAAGGTTTGCAGCAGGTTTTGGGAAGCACCATTCTCACAGCTCTCATGTCTGCTATGACATTGCCGCTTGCTTTGACGAAGCTTTCATATCTGATCGACAACCCGTGGATCGTTTCACAAGCTCGAGCCGACATGGCTGGTCTCATTTTGGCAGACTCACTTATCGATCGTAATTTGGGAACAAGACCTGTCACTCTTGTCGGCTTCTCCCTAGGCTCAAGAGTCATCTTCTCGTGTCTGAAGGAGCTTGCGGAACGTGGTGCATTTGGTATCGTGCAGAACGTGTACATGTTTGGTACGCCAGCAGTGGCCAAATATGAAGAGTACGTCAAAGCCAGGTCTGTTGTACCTGGAAGATTTGTCAATGGGTATGCTACCAATGACTGGATTCTGGGTATGTTGCATGTTTCATTCTTCTCATAATTGGTGTTAACGTATCCAGGCTATCTCTTCCGCGCAACTAGCGGTGGTGTTATGCGCGTTGCAGGCCTTGCTCCCATACAGGTCCCCACCATCGAGAACGTCAACGTGACTGAGCTTGTGCCTGGCCATATGGCTTACCGTGCTGTCATGCCCAAGCTCCTTCGCGAAGTCGGGTGGGTTGTTGAATCAGACGAATTCGCCGAAATCGAGGATCCAGATCCGGACAACCACGAACAGCGACAGCGCGAACTCATCAGCGAGATTGAAGAAGCGAGAAAAGACCTGGAGAAGAAGGCGCAAGAGAAGGAGAAGAGAGGCAGCAAGCTAAGCTGGTGGAAGAAAAAGAAGGCTGCAAAGAACGAATGGGAAGTCTACGACGAAAACTCGAATGCTCCACCTCCAGGCCACAAAAAACTAGACCAAGACCAGGATCCGTCGAAATTGGCAGAAAACCCAATCATGTTCGACATTGATGCGATACGAAAAGAAGTAGCAAGTTTGGCCGTCGAAACCAAAGAGTACAACGCCGAAGCCGAATTCGAAATCAAAGAGATCAAATCAACACTTCCACCTATGAAAATCGACATTGCCACCGTCCCTCTCTCGCAAGCAGCCAACAACCCGCACTCGAAGCTTCGAGAAACCAAGAGCTACAACGACAGTCTAGGCTCAGCAACCACGCCCAAAAACCCATCCAACGGAACGCACACCACAGCCGGCGGATGGGAAGAATACGACGAATTCGAGCACGAACAAGACCACATGGAAATGACTTTTGACACCTCGTTCCGCGACCCCAGTCCCCCTCCTCCTCACCACCATTCCAATTCCAACTCCAACTCGATCAACGCTACTAACAACAATAAATCACCTTTCCCCCCACCATCCCCCCTACCAGCCCAACACATCCACTCGGATACTGCTTCCCTATGGGACGATGACCCTCTTTCTTCCTCTCATCATCACCATCATCATACAGCAAGACCGCCGCTTCGCTCCGCCAAAACAGATTCTTACGCCTTGACTGGGGGAGGGGTAGATGGTGGGGATCTGGGACACAATGCGTGGGCAGATGAGTTTGACGATGATTTTGGCGAGGAGAAGGAGGTCAAGATGAGTTTTATGTGATTTTTTTTAGTTTTCTTCTTTTTTCTATGGTTCTCAACTTTTTTTGCAGTGGTGTTGTTGTTGTTGTTGTGTCGTTCTTATGCGCCCTTTTCATGTTTCGTTTCGTTTCGTTTTTTTTTCGAATTGACACTGGCACGGGGGCAAACTGGTGGGGCGAGGAGGAAGGAAGAGAAATGGGATCTTTGTTGGATGTGGCGTTTTTGGGTCTTTCTTTTTTTTTCTCTATTAGACATTTGCGCCTTCTCTGCCTGGTTTTGTTTCAGCTTCATCAGCGGGGGCGTTTTGAATTCATTCTGTTGTTGTTGTTTTTTCTACTCTCGAGTTTCACGTTTTTTTTTCTTTTGGCGGCATTGAATCTGGTGGGATATTGGGTTTATTTGCATGTTTTGTCCTTTTTTCTTCTTCCTTGTCTTTGCGATTGGTCTTGTTGATTGAAATATATGTATGTGCGTGTGAGGGGTGATTTTCGTTTGGGGGTGTTTGTCGATTCATGGCTAATGTACGAGCATTTTGTTTTGGAGGATCTAATTGGGGTGGAGGTGATGAGAGAGGCGGAAACCAAGTTGCTAGATTGGATCTGGGAATATATAGATATTGAATGCATTAGTTTCGCGTACTTTTTTTTTCATCGACTAGATGCGTAGGTTGGTGTTGTGGTTGAGCCTGGAAATGCTCGAATTCTTTTGACTTGGAAGTTTTCTGGTCTTGATGTCTGCCATTGAGAGATTGTGTATTGGTTTTCATTTCTTCTTCTGTTTCGATAGATAAACTTGGGTATGGTGATTCCAAAATCATCCCTAGTGTCACATGATATACATGATTCTATACAAATCAGCACCATAATGATTAGCAGCAAGTGGCATAGTTGCAACCTCGCTATTCCTCTCTTCCGTATATTCTCCACCCCGCACTTCAAATCCATCCTCTTAACCCATTGCCTTCAGGAAGTTAGCCTCCTTGATGGATGCTCTCCGTTTATTCCGCATGGCTTTTGTCAATTCGTCTCGCGCCTCTGCAGCCTGCACTGCACCGGCCAGAGTGCCGTCACCAGCGGGTAAATCAATGGTTTGTTCGTACAACGGCACTTTGGGTATCAACATTTCAGGGTTCTCGGCCTGTTCCTTGCGGAGACGCTTTGCAGCTAGACGACGCTGTTTCTTTGATTTGGCTGTGCGATTTCAGTTAGCAAACCATTTCTTTTTCTTTTAATTTCAATTCAACGGGGAAACAAGAAAAAAAACATACAAAACAAATCACCCGCGCCCTTCTCCGCCTTCTTCTCCTGCCGATCCAGTAACGTCCACAACCAAGCGGGGTATTCATCGTCGGGCGCCGCAATTGGGTCTTGTCTATCCTTCAAGAAATTGAGACCTTTGAGTGGCTGTCCCGCTGGTATGCTGCTCTTGACTAGGGGCGCAACCTTCTTCTTTGCTGCCTCTGCCGCTGCCGCTTTCACATCAGGACCTGGGGCTGGCGTTAATGGCTCGCTAAAGGGTTGAGCGGCAGACGTCGATGTGGCCGTGGGTGGTGCGTGAGAAGATGTCGAGTCGCCTTGGCGGGGCATGGATTGCGTGGCTGTGGAACTGGAAATGGGCGTGGCATTGCGGAGGGTAGATGCGGTGGTGAAGAAGCGTGGGTTCTGTGGGCGGCGCAGAGAGACGGGCGGTATTTGGTGGGCGCTGCGCGAGGCAGCCCGCAGGCACGATCGACATATCATTTTTGCAATTGACCGGGAGAGGCGATTTGCGGAGGTGGGTTGGTGGACTGGGTGTTCCCAAGTGACGATACGTTCAAAAGTTTGAGACGACAAGGGAAGGCTGCCGAGGTGTTTCGCCGATGCCGGTTGGGGTTAGGCGATGAGATCCTACGTTAAATCAACAACCCCCATCGCGCTAGAAACGCCATGTCGGTGGTCGTCTACATCCGTTCCGAATTGATCTCTTAACAGATCATGTTAAGATTTACGTGTACATGCACATGCGCCGGCCTGACAGCTTTGGATAGGCAGGTGCCGGACATGGCCTAGCACCTTCCCAGTTTGAAATTCCCCGTGAGCCCCCCCCGTCCCCCTCCATCGAGGACTCGGCAGGTGAGATGCATACGCAAGCATGATCTGCACGGAAGAGACACAAGCCCAAGACTGGCCAACTGCCGAGTCGTCAATACACCATTGTACAGTTATCATGTGAAGAACGGGTTGTGAATGACCGCTGTGTGTCTGGCATAGAAATGTGTTTCTTTCAATTTGGGATATGTACGTCTGAGACATAGACACAGTGTAACCACTGTACACAACATGACCAAAAACAAACGACTGCGCCTACGGTAAACTGCCTTTCCTGGGGACATCGTACAAGAGAGAACAAACGTGAGACATCGTTAAAGACAGTGCGGGGTAGTGCCCCAAACCTGGGACTGGGATTCGAGAAATGCCTGTTGCCCTTCCTTCGACCGAGACCAGCAGGTAAAGCAAAAAAAATATATAGAACACGAGAAACTAAGATTAGACAAATGAGTGTGCGGGGGGTTAGGCCGGAAATGCGCTAATATGTACAGACTAAATGAGACCGTGAGTGTCTAAGGTATCAAGGCAACAAGCAACAGAGGCGATCGGAGTGGCGCCCGGGGTAATAAAGGGGAGAGTTGACGGTAGTGGTCTCAGATCCAGGCCATGGCAGGAGCTTGGTGTGGCATGCCAAACCGTTGGCTGAACAATGGACGAATCTCGGCAAGATAGTCGGCAGCACAGTAAGCGGCCAGATTCCTTGACAGCATAGCGGAATGATCCGCTTCGGCCTCGGCGTCGCGGACTACGCCACCAAACTCCTCGACGACCTCATTGAGCTGCTCGAGTTCGCGGCCAAAGGGGTGGCTCTCTTCTTCAATCGTGGCCTTGAACATGTCGACTGACGATCGCCGTTCGCGCGAGCTACGCACGGAGCCCACGCTTCCACGTGAGCTGATGCTACCCCGCGTGGTCACATTCTGGAGAGATCGCTTGTGGGCGAGTCGTTCATGGGCACGCTTGCTGTGGGAGAGGGCTCTCGCGGGGATAGTTGGGACTGGCTCGATAATCTCCTCCTTGACCTGCTTGAGACTGGTGGTTGAAGCAGACTTTCTCAGTGGTTTGCCACCAGAGGGGAAGCCACCGGCGTAGTTTGGAACTGGTGAAATAGGCGAGAGATCCACAGATGAGGCATCTGTCAAGGTAGTGTCTCTGGATGCATGCGAAGAAGCACGGGAGCGAGTGGATACACTGTGGTCCGAGTCGTCTGCCGAAGAGGTTTGGGTTAGAGAGGCCATGGAGGATGCATTCTTGAGGCTCGAGATGTCGGGTGCGTTGTACGAAAGCATGTTGGTAGTTGAGACGAGAGCAATAGGGAGGGAGATTTTGGCACGGTCGATGGAGGAGCCGTTCTTGACACTCTGGCTGCGAGTTGGGCGAGTGGGCGAAGTGGGCTCCTCCGTCCGCTTCATGCGCTTCGTCATTGCGCGTGCAAGAGACATATTGATGAATTAATTCTCAAGAAGGGCGATAGTGGCTGATAAGTGTCTAGCGGTCGGAGGCAGGGCCGGTAATTCTAGGAATGACCGTCGTTGGTCGCTCTAGGAATGCGGCGGCGCAGATAAGCGGGGTACTGCCGAAGATAAATTGCGCGTTTTGCTGGCACGAGGTGCAAGCAGTCGAGGGCTAGTGTTGGACTAATGCAACGGTTGCAGTATTCTGGAAGACCCCAAGGCAGCGAGGTGCGGTGCAACAGTGGTGAGGGTGGAGTTGGCCTGGTGGTACCGAGGTCACAAGGGGTGGGTGTTTGGTGGTCCGGTGCACTTTGTTTGCAGTAGAGTCGATGCCCCGCGTTGGACGTTGCGGTTTGCCGTTGCGAGTGATGTCCTTGACGACTAGTGGTTTTTTTTCTTTCTTTCTTTTGGAATTTTTCTTGTTCTTTGGAGAATGTGCTGGGCTCGCAGCGGGTGGTGGAGAATGTAAAAAAAAGGGAGAATGGGCAGTGGGTGGGGGGGCGAAGGGGTACAAGGACCGTCTGTCAAAGAGCGTGGGGAAGGATAGGGATGGTAAGGAGCGAACACCGGGCTGCGCAAAGGAATGGGTTTTGGTGGGCGCGTAAGGCACAAAAAGGGAGGAGAGAAAGGCAGCGAAGAAGGGCGCGTGATGCAGCGATAGCGACAAGGACGGGGCAGGCTTCTTGAAAAGACCAGAGGAGGGCAGCCAGGGAGGACGGGCTGGGCTTTTTTGCGCTGTCTCCGAAAGATTGGTAGCCTGCACCGCCCCGGACCCTGCACTGGTGCCCCGTGCGTTTCGAGCGGGCGTCCAATCAGCGGGCGTCGCTTCGTGCTCAGCGTCTCAGGTTAAGCCGGGCCTATTCTCCTGTTTGCTTCTTCACCCCATCCACCGCGTCCGGTTGGGGCCTTGAGAGGACTCGCTGTTTCAATGCAGCCCAGGAACACTCCCTCCCGCTCCACTCTCGCCCGCCCACAGCCCTTTTGCGCATGTAGCTCCAGCCAGAATGGCATTGACAGCTGAAATGAAGCTCCAAAAGCGTCGCCAATACTCCCTCACTGCCGCCCACCGCACGCCGCACGCCGCGCGCTTTTATCCGCGAATCGCTGTTGGCCACAATCCCACTTTGCCTCAGTACGCAATTTGTCTATTCCCATGCCATCACCCCCCCAAAACTCTAATTAGTCTCCGCTGTGCCCACACCGGACGCGCACCCACACGGTTTTCTGTTGGCTGCTTACTCTAGACCCAAAGCGTCTACCTGCATACTCTACACTTAATATGAACGTCGGCACACACACACGCACACACGTCTGAGCGCGCGCGTACAAAGCGAGCTCCCTCCCTCCCGCTAAACCCAATTCCCTCGTTTACTGCTTATAGCGACCCCACGTCCGACCTGTACTTCTGCCATGGCCGGTGTCAGAGTTTCAAACCTCACTGGCAGGACCGAGTCTGACGAGGATGTGCCCTAATCCGGTCCCAGGAATGAGGCCATCGAGCCAGACCGAGACCTCACTTCAGGCGGACCCACACCCGGAAGCCACTCTCCGACTGCAGCCTGCGAACGTTGATCTGCCGCTATACGCCAGCATTGACCTGTCTTCGCTTCTCGAGTACAATCCGCTACGCCAGCTGTGGGAACACTTGGTCCGCCATCAAGCCATGTTTGCCCCCCCGCGTCTCCTGCTGACCTAGGGTCCCGCGCCTACCCAAAAAAAACTAATGTTAGCCTCTGCCATCGTTCATACTGACGTCGATATCACCACCCATCACCAAGCCATGCAAGTTTATGCGAGTCAGGTGAGATGAAAGGGACTTGCAAAACAAAGGGCGGAGAGATCGGGGATTCGGGCACTTGATGAAACGCCCACGGACCTGTCTATCCGAGGAAACATGACTAAACACCTTATCCTGCGTTTCGCCAAAAGGCTTCACAATGGCCCTTCGTCACGCCAGGTCAAAACTCGTCGGTTCACAATCACACAAACATCGTCATATCCCCAAATCTCCGGTACGCTGCCCAGCTTCTCGTCGCCCAGGGTATCTTTGCCTACTACTCCTCCATCGACTCCCATCCTTTGTCATCGCCATCCTCCCCTTCCTCGTCATTGCTCTCTCCTTCTTCCGAATCTGAATCCGTGTCTTCCTCTTCCAGGCCCACGAGGCGCTCCTTGCCATCTCCCCTAACTGCAGGCACCTTGCTGGCAAAAGCTGCACGCACCGCTGCATTGGTGCTCGTATCCCAAATCTGCACTGCGCCCTTGCTTCCGGCCACTGCCAGTCGGAAACCCACTTCGTTATCAGGGGCAAAGGATGTGGAGAAGACTTTGCCAACGCCCAAGTCTCGCGACACCACCATGCTCGGCCCGCTTTCTTGAATGTTCCACAGTTTTACTTGCTTATCTGTAGAGCCCGTGGCCAAGTAACCAGGTATCACCGGGTTGATGTCAAACGACGAAATGGACTCGTCATGGGCCTGTAGTACCCATACAGGTTTTGAGGCAGACGCATCTTTTGGTGCGTTGCGAGCATCGTGATAGTGTATCATGCCGTTTTCAGTCGAGACCTGACAAGGGTTAATGCCGCATCATCAAGTTTTGGCCTTGCAACACTTACATAGAAATAGTTCGGATCGTGAGGATTCCACCGTACGCTTTCGACATCACTCTCAACGCCCCACCGTGGTGCTTTTGCCTCGGGTGCACGCATGTCAGCCACCACCACGGTGCGGTCGTAGCTACCACTCAGAAGCGCAGTAGACTCGACAGGGTGCCATGCCACAGAGCATACCTTGTCCGTGTGATACGTGTATGACTTTGCACATTTGGTCGTGTTCAAATCCCACAGCTTGATGGTTTTGTCAGCCGACGACGACGCAAGCAAGTTGCGGTGGTGACGGTTGGCCGCGAGTGATAGCACAGAGTCAACGTGGAACTCATCGTTGGCCTTCTTGGACTTTTTCTTCTTCTTCTTGGGCTTGTCGGCTTTTATCGCATCGTCGGCACCTTGTCCTAGTACCGCATCTGGGTACATGCTGTCCACCACGTCCAAATTCCAAATCTCAATGTCCGGGTCCATAGTGCCGATGGCCACAAAGTTACCCTTGCCTTCGCTGGTACCCACAGACTTGCCCACGGGCAGATCTAGCCACTCAACAGCCAGGGGGATGGCAGGCAGCATAATATCGTGATGCACGTAGAGATTGTCGTCCTCGTCCTCGTACACATAGACCTCCAAATGTGCAACTTCGTCTTCTATCCTGCCAGCCAATACCAGGTTGTCTGTGGCCAAAATCTGTAGCTCTTCTCGGTCCTCCTCATCCTCTTCGTCTCCGCCCTTCATAGTAATGTACGGGTCATCTTCGTCGTTCTCGTGAAACACTAGGTTCTTTGCGTTGCCGAACATTGCCATGGTGTCGCCTTGATCCTGGGCGACTTCATCGTCGTAGTGCTCAAGGTCGTATTCTTTGAGGTCGTCGTCATCATCGCTTCAAATAATTAGCTTTGAACCAATTGCATCATAAGCAGCGCACCCACTCATCATCCTTTTTCACTGCTTTGCTCGAAGTTCCGTTGCTCTTGGCTTTCTCAGCTTGCGCCTCTTCAAGTTCTTCCTTGGCGTCTTCCAACTGGAGATTTGCAAGTTTCGATATGCGCTCATATTCTTCTTCGTCGAATTGGTACCTGGTAGGGAAAGGCGCTGCAAAGCCGCGCGGTACCCATGTCGTCGCTGTGATCATAGACATTGTTGCCGTATTGTGTGAGAAGATGCGCAGTGAGAGCGCAAGTTGCGTGGGGAACTTTTTCACAGGTTGGAAATAATTTTGGGCGGCCCCGCAACGATTGGCTACTAAAGCTCCCGCCCTATCGATAATTGCGGACCTCCGAGCATCAACTTTCCCGCCATCTCAGCACCAACAACACCACGCCGAGTCTACGCCCTACTATACATGTATACCATTGTCAAAATCAGCACCCAGAGTCTTGGTCGTCACGATGGAACGCGGAAATAGCCCCAAACGGCGAAAGCTTGACCCCGAAGAATACTCGATCGCGCCTCGTCCAAAGTTTCGCAAACCCAACAAGCCCGCGTCTTCACGCGCGCATACGCCCAAAGCCAACGAAGATGGCGCACAACCGGCTCAGGAATCATTCGACGGTCCCGAACCCCTCGTGGACGACTTCGACTCAATGGCACTCGACCGCGACTGGTATGGCGGTGAGGAGAACGGACATACCTTTGGTGATGATACGCATAACCCATTTGGCGGTGCTGAGAGCTCATGGTTAGATGCACAACGGGAGGCTGCTTTGACAGAAAAGAAACAGAACAACCGAGCGAGCATGAGGGCTCAGCAGAAGCAAAAGGACGTCGATGCGTGGGAGACGAATCGAATGCTCCAATCTGGAGTCGCCCAAAGAAGACATTTCGATGATGACTTTGACGACGACGAAGAGAGCATGCGCGTACATATCCTTGTACACGAGCTCAGACCGCCCTTTCTTGACGGAAAAACCGTCTTTACCAAGCAAATCGACCCAGTCCCGGCAGTACGAGATCCTCAGAGTGACATGGCAGTCTTCAGTCGGCGTGGCAGTCGCGTGGTCAAGGAGAAGCGGCAACAGAAAGAACGGGCAAAGCAGACGCAGGAAGCCACTAGCGCAAAAGGAACCACACTGGGCAATATCATGGGCATCAAAGAAGAGGACACAGACAGTGCTGCGCCTGGTCCTGACGAAGAGGAGAAGCAGGGCGGTAGCAAGTTTGCACAGCACCTGAGCAAGCAGGAAGGTGCTAGCGCTTTCAGTAAAAGCAAGACACTCCGAGAACAGAGGCAATATCTTCCCGCCTTTGCCGTTCGAGAAGATTTGCTCCGCGTGATTCGAGACAACCAAGTAATCATTGTCGTCGGCCAAACGGGTTCCGGAAAAACTACCCAACTGACTCAGTTCCTCTACGAAGATGGTTATGCCAAAAATGGGCTTATTGGCTGCACACAACCGCGTCGTGTCGCAGCCATGAGTGTGGCGAAGCGTGTGAGCGAAGAAATGGAAGTCAAGCTGGGTGGTTTGGTTGGTTATGCGATTCGTTTCGAAGACTGCACTAGCAAAGAAACCAAGATCAAATACATGACTGATGGTGTCTTGCTCCGAGAATCCCTGGTTGAGCCTGACCTAGACAAGTACTCTTGCATCATCATGGACGAAGCGCACGAGAGAGCCCTTAATACTGACGTGTTGATGGGCCTTCTCAAAAAGGTCCTGGCTCGAAGACGAGATCTTAAGCTAATCGTCACTTCGGCTACTATGAACGCAGATCGATTCTCACGCTTCTACGGAGGTGCGCCAGAGTTCATCATCCCAGGACGAACATTCCCTGTAGACATTCAGTACTCACGATCGCCGTGCGAGGACTACGTCGACAGTGCTGTGAAGCAAGTCTTGGCCATCCACGTATCGCAAGGACCTGGCGATATTCTAGTCTTCATGACAGGTCAAGAGGATATTGAAATCACCTGCGAACTTGTTGCAGAGCGACTCAAACTTTTGAACGACCCGCCGAAACTCAGCATCCTTCCCATCTACAGTCAGATGCCTGCCGATCTGCAAGCAAAGATTTTTGAGCGAGCAGCTCCAGGTGTACGAAAAGTCATCGTAGCAACCAACATTGCCGAAACGAGTCTGACTGTTGATGGTATCATGTACGTGGTCGACGCTGGATTTTCTAAACTTAAAGTCTACAACCCTAAAATGGGCATGGACACGCTACAGATCACGCCCATATCTCAAGCAAACGCCTCACAACGTGCTGGTCGCGCTGGACGCACAGGTCCTGGAAAGTGCTTTCATCTATATACCGAAAGAGCGTTCAGAGATGAGTTCTATATCCAAACAATACCAGAAATCCAGCGGACGAACCTCGCCAACACGGTCCTACTATTGAAGTCGCTCGGTGTGAAGGACTTGCTAGACTTTGACTTCATGGACCCACCACCTCAAGACACAATCACAACCTCACTCTTTGATCTCTGGGCCCTCGGCGCCCTCGACAACATTGGCAACCTCACTGACCTGGGCCGAACCATGACAGCCTTCCCCATGGACCCCTCCCTCGCCAAACTCATCATCACAGCCACAGAGTACGAATGCAGCGAAGAAATGCTCACAATCGTCGCCATGCTCTCCGTTCCTTCGGTCTTCTACCGCCCTAAAGAACGTCAAGAAGAATCCGACGCCGCCCGCGAAAAATTCTTCGTTCCAGAATCCGACCACCTGACCCTCCTCCACGTCTACACACAGTGGAAAGTAAACGGCTACTCCGACGGCTGGTGTATCCGCCACTTCCTTCACCCCAAAGCCCTGCGCCGCGCCAAGGAAATCCGCGACCAAATCCTCGACATAATGGGAAAACAGAAAATGCCCTTAATCTCCTGCGGCACAGACTGGGACGTAATCCGCAAATGCATCTGCTCAGGCTACTACCACCAAGCCGCCAAAGTAAAAGGCATCGGCGAATACATCAACCTCCGCACCTCCGTCACCATCCAACTACACCCCACCTCCGCCCTCTACGGCCTCGGTTACCTCCCGGACTACGTCGTCTACCACGAACTCATCCTCACCTCCAAAGAATACATGTCGTGCGTTACGGCTGTAGACCCCCATTGGCTGGCGGACCTCGGCGCCGTCTTCTACTCGATCAAAGAAAAGGGGTATTCGGCGCGCGATAAGAGGATTGTCGAGACGGAGTTTAACAGAAAGGCCGAGTTGGAGAGGCAGATGGCCGAGGATAAGGAGAGGGAGGAGCGGAGGGTTGCCGAGGAGGAGGCAGGGCCTGTGGTTAGGAAGATGGGTGGGCAGAAGAATAAGGGTGAGGAGGAGGAAGGGGTGGTGAAGAGACCGGTTTTGGGCAAGTCCAAGTTTAGGAGGAGGTAGGAGTGTGGGAAGGAGGAAAAAGGGGGGGGGGGATTTTTGTAATGGGTTGTATGTCCTACTGTATGGATAACGATCGTCAATCATATTCATTTATTTATTTATTTTTCTCGAAAAGAATTCCGCCATGTCTTTCATATTGTAATATTGAACTCGACTTTACAGTATCGGATCAGTTGGCGTGTATCTTCGTGTTATTCCAACTATTTAGTTATCCTCTCCGCTGCATAAAACAAGTCGAACTACTACAAAGGGAGACAGTTCAACGCTCGCTAGATAAACAATATATATATATATATATATATCTTTCCCCAGCCACTTGTACATCTGCACTTAAAACTCCCCACGTCCCCTACCACCCCTACCCCGTCTACCACCCCGCTTCTTCCGATCCCAATTCCCTCTAAACCCACGCCCACCTTGATGCCCATTCCGCTCATCCCTCTCCCTCTCCTCCTCCTCCCTCTTCATCATCTCCCTCTCCCTCTCCAACTTCTCCGCCTCCAGCTCCTCTGCACTCTTCTCCACCCTCACCTCGGGCTTTTTAAGCTCAGTCGGATACCGGGGGTGGGCACCGTACTTGCATCCTTTCCCCTCTGGACAAAACCCACAGAGGTAAAAGGGGCACAGCTTGTCTTTCTTGTTGTGCTTGAGCGCGCAGTGCGGGCCGAGCGGGCAGAAGCCGCGGTCGTAGTGTGGGCACGAGGGCCGCTTGGCGTCCGGGTCTAGGTGCAGGTAGAGGCAGTCGTCGCCGTTTGAGCAGGTTTGTGTGCGTGCGTAGTAGGAGCATTCGGGCATGCGGCGGAGGTTGTATTCGTGGAGGAATTCGCAGGTTTCGCCTTTTTTGCAGAGGCCGCGGAGCCAGTGTTTGCATACGAGACTGTTATGTTCGGTTAGTTGCTGGTGTTTGATATTGGAGTTGGGCTACTGGGTAACGTACTTGTTGTAGGATGAAGAGACATTGTGCTTGTTGGGGCATTTGCTGCCGTCTGGACAGTGGCCTTGAAGGTATGCTTTGCAGGTTGGACGATCAGGGTTTAGGCCAAATCGGTATTCACGTCTGAGAAACTCGCTGAATTTGAAGGTATATTGGGGCGGCCGGGCCTCGGCGGGTTTTTCTTCTGACATCGGAGCCGCTACAGATGTCATGACTTCTGTCATTATTGGTGTGCTTTGTTGCAACGCGTGGGGGAGTTGCCTCGCGTTGCGCTCTGGTAGCTGATGCGCCCGATCACAATTGATATACTATAGCGCAATATGTTTGTGATATAGAGTGCTTTCTTGTGCGCCGGCAGAGCTGTGATACAATAGGCGATTCCGAACCTTCAGTGTAAGCCTGGTAGTTATGTGGGGTGGGTGTTTGTGGCTGGAGCACAGCTGTATGTAGTTGCAGTCGGACTGACGCAAACGGTTCGTCGGAGCGCGCAATCACGTGATTGTCAGCGGAGGTTACAACATCCAACATCCTCTTCCATGTACCTGCAACTCTCATGCAACTTACCAGATCAGTCTTGCACAGCGCCTCCGCCCCACTCTAGCGCCCTGTCCTTCTTTCACATTGGCCCATCAGCGACTTCTAGAATTTGCGCGTGCCGTCGAACCGAGTGGTACAGCTGGCACAGCCTTGGAACCCCACACCTATGTTGCGCCACAGCCTCTACCTCGTTTTTTGGAGGCTTGCTGACACTTTCTACACAGGTGTGCGCACCTTTATGAATACCTTCATAACCAAATGTTTCCTTGCCCAGAAAAATGTCTGCGTATGATGTTTATTGCGTGCATCCTCTATCATTCGACATGATATCGGATGCTTCTTGGGTGCTTCTCTCGGGTGTACAATACTACCCTCTCACCTCTTCTTACAAATACACATTAGATTCGAGTCGGTTAGATTTAAACTTTCCAAGCCGTTTTTTAGCGCGTCAGCGTTCAAATCACGAGAACATAGTATTCCGGGACATTGCGGCCTGACCTACGAGCGACTCTGGCTCGCACTATTCATAGATCTTAACCAACACAATCAGTTTATTCGCAATCTATTCAAGCACCAGACTGGGCTTCACCGTCTACTTTGTTGTAAAAACAGAAGCAACTATAGCAAGTCCGGCAGCTAAGACATCACCTGCTTCAGGCTAAGCGGGATGTCCGTTAATATCTAATGCAACCACCAGTTCATTGCATCATTGAGCGGCCTGTAACACCGCTACTATCTATCTCACATGTATATACAAGACCGTGTAGACGGACGCTTTAGAATCTCTTCAGACATTTGAAACCATACCATCCGCCATCTTCTATTGCCAAAGTACACACATTAACAAATTGCATCTTCCATTACATACCCGAACCCCACGTATGCCCTAGACAAATACCTCGCACACGCACAATATTCTTCACCAAACAAATCGTGCAGCCCTTCCGAGTACCCGTAAAGCTTTGATCATCCCAAGCAAACCAAATACGGGGCTCCTCTTACCTGCAGCACACCCTGACGCGTATGCAAGCTAAAGCCATTTAAAGCCTGAACGAAAACGAACCGAACAATGAGCCGAGACTACTACTTCAACCACCACCCACTACTTGATCACAACACCACTACTACATTTTCCACACCGCTGCAAACCATGCATTGGAACGGCGTGTACTATCCCAACTGGCGAATCTATCGCGAGCAGCCACCTGTGTCGCTGAACTACGACGTCATTTCGCATGTGTTTTATGCGTTTGCTTGGTAAGGTTGCGGGTATTTCGGATTTCGCCGGGTAGTTGAGTGCTAAGTTCGGACAGGGTTAAGGAGGATGGAACGGTGTATGTAAGTTTATTTATCTATTTCTGAGTGGATGTTAAGTTAATGTTTTTTTTAAATAGTTGAGCGATGAATGGGCAGATACGCAAATCGATGTCCCAGGCATCGACGACATACCTGCAACAAAGGGCTGTCTAAACTCGTTTGCACTTCTTAAGAAGAAGTACACGAGACTCCGCGTAGTCCTCTCTGTCGGTGGCGGCGGAAAAGGAAGTGAACCGTTTGCAGGCGTGGCTCGCGATCCAGCATGTCGTGAGCGCTTTGCACAGTCATCCCTGGCTTTAGTCCAGCAATTCGGTATCGACGGCATTGACAGTCTGTTCCCCCCCCCCCCCCCCCCAAAAAAAAATACCACGAAATCGCTAAGCAAAAACACAGTCGACTGGGAACATCCAGCAGACGCCAGCCAAGGCCAAGACTACATCGCCCTCCTCGCCACAATCCGCCAATACCTCCCCGCCCCCCAATACACGCTATCTTCGGCGCTCCCCGCCGGCGAATGGGCCCTCCAGCACATCAATCTCGGCTACGCATCCCAATACCTCGACCTCGTCAACCTCATGGCCTACGACTACTCGGGCCCCTGGGTCAGCAAATGCGGGCACCAAGCCCAACTCTTCACCCCGCCCGTCCCGCACTGCCCTGAAGCCGCAATCTCCTGCCACTCAGCCGTGTCCTACATGCTCAGCCAAGGCGTGCCCCGCCACAAAATCGTCATGGGCGTCCCCGCCTACGGCCGCAGTTTCACGGGCACTAGGGGTATCGGGCATTCGTTCGAGGGCCAGGCCGGCGAGGAGGGGACGTTTGAGTATCGCGACTTGCCCAGGCCGGGCGCGCAGGAGCATGTGGATGAGCAGCTGGGTGCGGCGTATTGTGTAGGTGGGGATGGTGGGTTGGTGACGTATGATACGCCGGCGACGGTGAGGATGAAGGCGAATTATGTAAGGCAGAATGGGCTTGGGGGGTTGTTTTATTGGACAGGTACGGGCGATGTGAGTTCGATTACGCAGAAGGAGAGGAGTTTGGTGTATAATGGGTTTTTGGCGCTGTTTGGGCAGTAAGTTGGGCTCATGTGGATAGGTGAGTATTGTTTTTTTTTTAAAAAAAAAATCAATACTGTTGATAAGTACGGAATCGTAGTCTGGGAGCAACGTTCACGTGTGATGATTGTTCCGGAAACTTATGGCTTTTGTTAAGTAAGATGTCAAGATCAGGTGGCTAGATGACGAGAAACTATGTTGTGCTGTATATCACATGTTTTGCATGCATATAGTGCTCACTGTCTACGACTTTAGAGAAGGCAGAGCACATCGGCAAGATGTACAACGGGGAGATTTGAAAAAAAAAAGGTACCAGTACTTCATCCGCATACTCATGTTCTATACGGATCGATTCTTGAATTTTAACAGCATCTTTCATGGCCTATTGTCTATTAGATACATGTTTTATTTGTAAGAATTTTTTCAGTCGCTGAGTTTTCTTAGACACAAATCTTTAGGAGACTGATTACTGCCTTCTGTAAGAGTTTATCATTTGGAAATTGATTGAATATGCTGACGTGTAGCAGTTAGTTGAGGCATTGTTTTTCTACACTAGCTCCAAAATAATGGATCGGTGATTTACTAGAGCAGGCCGAGCAGACTGGCCATATATCTGAGTCAAGCAACCTGACATGCAGGATATGCAGTCAATTCAAGACACAAAAATCTCCTGTGCATCTTGAGACAAAACGAAGGCTTCAAAAAGAAGCTCGATGAAGTGATTCTAGGCGATAACAATGATCATCTCCGTGGAGGCATAGAGTGGCGGGCCGATTACATTGGAAAGAATGTCAAATTTTGGCAGTCTGCAAAAGTCGACTTGCCATGACAATTATTAGATGACAGCCAATTCAACATGAACGATCTGTCAGAAGGCATTTGAACAGTGAAGCTTGGGCAAGTCTCACAGTCTTCGACAGGACACCCTCAGTTCAAAAAAGCATGTTTTGAAAGAATCCCGCGGTGATGTTTCCGCGGTGGCGATTGTAAGGCTTTCCTCACTTCGTTACTTTGGCCATGAATCTAGAAGCAAAAAGAAAGGAGGGTCAACAATACAAACTGGCATGAAACCCCAGGGGTGTTTTCTCCCTACCTGAGGGTAAACATATGCGGGGAACCGGTGGTGGTGGACGTTTTAGCTGCATGGTGTGTTTGCCGGTGTGCGTTTCAGTGCCGGGAGCCGGCAGATGGGTTACCAGCGGTCGAGATGGCGATTCGGTATGTGAAACACCCATCTGCTACCATTCAACCCTCACCTTCACCTGTGAGGACGCGAGGAATGGAGGAGTGTGGTTGGCCAATTCCACACCCACTTACTGACGTATCAGGAAAATGGGAGAAAAGTCCATGCCAAGCGGTGGATAGGAGGCTGCTCCACTAGCCTTACCATCCAGAACGTCGTAGTTACAACCACGTGTACCCTGTTGCCGTTCAGCTGGGTGGATAGTAGTAGCAATGCTCAGCCAAGCCATGAGCATACTATCGCTTATCCCTACATCTCGAACTCTGACGTGCAGGAGCGATGACAAAGATGCGCTTGATGTGCTTTCTCATATCGCCCGGTAAGCCATGTGGCGTGTTGTATACAGTATAGGTGCATATTGCACCGTTTGCACTTTTGCTGCGTCTCAGAAATCGGGTGAGGGGGCCAGAATGGTGCTCTAGCCCCTCTGATGGGAAAAGTTGTGTGTGTTGGTAGGCGAGAGTTGCACGGCGTAGGGCTATGAGGTGTTACTGCATACATACAAAGCCTGGATGAAGGATGCGAACTTCGTACCATGCACGCGTCAACGGTTCCCTGTTTCTATAATTATTCATCAGTACTGTAGATACAACACCACCGACGCAGGCAGAAACGATAACAAACCGGACAAAGGCCACCCCCGTCGGGGTCTCGCATCCCGCGCCGACTTTCCCACTCGGGCAAATAACCCTCCGTCTCACAGCACTCCGGTTCGCCAGCAAAGGGCGACGCCGCATATTTTCCTTAGCGCGCGCAATGCGGCTGCCGCTTGCTCACACCACGTCATGACTGGGCGAAACACATCAACGGTCGGATTGCCCAATTCTCCTAGATTGGCGCGATAAGCCAATTGAACAACGTGAATTAGGCAGATGGCATGCAAAGAAGCGGTGCGTACAGCTAGGTTGTGAAGGCAGAGCGCAGGCCATCACTAAGGCAATACACACGGAGGTTGCAGCTTTGAGGCTGAACTAAGGTGGTGAGCTGGGCAAGTAGTGGGTTTTTGGGATGGAACGGAGGACAAAGTTGGGCCGAGGAGAGGTCGCGCTCGTGGCTGGGTGGTCTTACTGTGCGCCCGCCCCGAGGAATGGGCGTGTGTGTGTTGTGGCTTTACGCCCTGTGATAGAGGAAGAACGAGTGAGTGGTAGAACGGATAGTGTGTGTGTATATTTATGGTGGTTGCTCTCGCTCTTGTAAAGAGGGTAGGTAGCACTTGGTATATTTTTTCGGCGGCTTCTTGTGTTTTACTCCTCTAGCTTTCGAGGATATCGTGCGTAGTATATACGTATAATTCGGATTCCCTCTTCCATATTCACACCAAAGCTCAACGACAAGAGTCATGGCGAGTGCGTCGGTACAGCCGCCCGAGGACGTGGTTAAGCCTGCGCCGCCTATCTCAGAACCTGTGAGCGAGGCGGCATCCGAGCAGGCCGATGCAGTAGAAGCGGAAAAGTTCCAGCCGGGATGGCGCTTTCTAGCTGCTTTTGGTAGTCTGTGTATCATAACGCTAATGGCTGCGTTGGATGCTACTTCCATCTCCGTTGCTCTTCCAGTAAGTTTTGTACAATCTAGAAAGATGCAGAGTATCGGATAACTGACAGTCTCCAGATTATGGCTAGGGCATTGGGCGGTTCTGCTATCGAGGCGTTCTGGAGTGGTACTTCGTTCCTATTGACGTCGACTGTCTTCCAGCCAGTGATTGGATCCTTTTCGCATATCTTTGGGAGAAAGGCATTGATCTACATCAGTCTTGGATTCTTTCTGGTTGGTTCCATTATCCCCGCTGTGGCTGACAATTTCACCCTCATCCTGGTCGGGCGGTCTATCCAAGGTATTGGAGGCGGAGGTATCATTTGTCTCACAGAAATGGTGGTTGTAGATACTGTGCCTCTGCGGGAGCGAGGAAAGTGGCTTAGCTTCTTTGGTGCTATGTGGTCGATTGGTACCGTAGCTGGACCTCTTCTCGGTAAGCAATATGCAGTACAGATCCAAAAGGACAGTAGCTAACGACACTAGGCGGCGGCTTTTCACAAAACGTTAGTTGGCGATGGATCTTCTGGATCAACCTCCCGTTCATTGGCATTGGCGCTGCCATGATCACCATCTTCCTCAAGCTCAACCAGAAGCATGGGGCTTTCCTAGCCAAACTCCGCGAGGTGGACTGGATCGGCATGGCGCTCTTCCTCGCCTCGACCACTGGCTTCTTAATTCCCGTTACTTGGGGCGGGGTGCAGTATCCGTGGGACTCGTGGCGCACGCTTGTGCCGCTTATTGTGTGTGGTGCTGGCATGGTTGGCTTTGTCCTGTACATTGAATTTGTGGCTGCCAACCCGCTCATTCGCACCTCTGTCTTCAAGAACCGGTCTGCTGCCATTCTCTATACTGCCACGGTAATCCACGGCATTATCTTGTGGGCTATCCTATACTACCTACCACTGTACTTTGAAGCGGTCAAGGGATTTGGACCAATTCTTACCGGAGTTGCTTTGTTTCCATGGACGTTTACGGTGGCTCCGGCTTCGATTGCGACGGGTGTTGCTATTGCCATCTTGGGCACGTACCGATGGGCCAACCGGGCAGGGTGGTTCCTTGCTACTCTGGGCATGGGTGTGTTGATAGTAATCAAAGTCGACACATCGACTCCAGCGTGGATCTTTATCAGTCTCGTTGGTGGGATAGGAACAGGTATCCTGTAAGTGAGAGTTGTTGTTGATGAAGAGGACCAAGAGGCCCTAACGATTGCATAGTTTTCCTGCCATGGCGTTGGCCGTGCAAGCCAGCGCGACGGCAGCGGACCAGGCGTATGCTGCCAACATGTTTTCCTTTTTCCGCGCCTTCGGCCAGACACTGGGGGTGGCTATTGGCGGAGTCGTGTTCCAGAACCAGATGAAGAAGAAGATGCTGACGTTTCCACTGCTGGCCGAGTTCGCGGACGAGTATTCTCAGGACGCAGCTGGGCTGGTTCGCATCATCAAGGAGATGCCTGGCGGAGAGATGAAGGAGCAACTAAAGGAAAGCTACACGGACGCATTAAAGTACATCTGGATCGTCATGCTGGTGTTCAGTGCGGTGGCTATGATTGGCAGCTGGTTCATCGAGGCCTATGATATGAATGGGGCCATGGACCAAGAGAGGGCGTTTGTCGACAAAGACAAGGTCAAGGATATGGAAAAGAGCGGTAGTCCGTAATGCGGGGAGGGGTATAGAACTTGTTTTGGGAGAAGCATCGACAAAGCATCTAGACTTTGATGGGGCACATTTAGAATTAGACGGATATCATGTGAAGCATTTCTTGTAGCGTAGGCCGTAGTCTAATGTATAATAAATCGCGTCTCGACTCTTTGGGTCGTGGCTTGGCTGAGTCAGTCAGCATGTGCAGTTGAGATGCAGACCCACTGCTAATAGCACAGCCAACGCTTTTGCATCAGTCATGGACGCGGGCAGAAAGCTTCGAGTATTTTTGGCCAAAAGGCGGGCGGCATCTGCTAGAGCCGGGACCGAGCGGCGGCCTCGTTGGAATGTGAAACACGCCGTCTACCGTTGACAAGGGAGATCAGTGGTAGGCGTGCGTCATGGCAGAAACAAGGCGTCGTAAGAATGACGAGTCCAAGCGGAGAAGCAAGCAAGAATGTATGCAGGGCGAACAAAGGGAGAAGAGTCGAGGGGGGGTATTGCAAGTGACGAGGATGGTGCAGGAGAATGCGGTGGTGATGGTGTGGTCATTAGGTTCAACTGGCAGTGACCCTGCAGGCAAGCGAAAGTAGCAGGTGCCTGGGGCACCATGCCAAGCTGTCCTGATCTTGGGTGAGGCAGTGAGACAGGCCATCGCTGCTCGCCATGAGATTAAAGTCCAGATGACAGGAGAAGAAGAAAAAGACGGACGGCATGCTGCAAAGGCGACAATGACAGAAGCCACAGGCGGCGTCGGGCTGTCGCACGAAGACTATCGAGGCTGTAGGCGGGAGGCATGATGCCCAGCGACAGGGACGGCAGGCTGTCAAAGGTAAATTAGGACATGCAGCAGCTATACAGTATCGCGGCCATGTGCGAGCGAGGGGCGCGGTGCTGGAAGCCGGGCAGACCAGACAACGGCGGCGCAGCGAAAAAGCATGTCGGCGACGGGAGGGTTGGGTCGGCAGTTTAGATGAGCTTTTTTGGGCGCCGTCCACTTGCCCTGCGTCTGCATCGTGCATCCATGGCGAAAGGGGAGTTTGGGGGTGGATGGTTTGGGAGCAGCCTCTTGTCAGCCGTTAGGCACATCGAGACTAGGCCCAGGCCCGTTAGCCGAGGAGCCTGCCGGCCAATCACGCCGCTCCTCATCGGCCCACCCGGGACTTGTCGCTGCTGGCGCTCCCGAAAGGAAAGGCACACACACCCACCCCCCCCTTGACTCTCACGCCTGCTTCTGACAACACCCGTGTACCTTTGCGAAAAAGCAGCGCGGGAGGGCGGTCACCCTTCGATCCCACGCGCATCCTCCCCCTCACCTCAGTCATTCGTTTCAGCATTCCAGCAAAGCAGCTCGCTGCACCTAATATCACACAACCACCACCCCCCCTGGACCCCCAATCCACGTCTCTACTTCACCGCGCGCCAAGCAACCCTCGCCGGCTGCTCCTTCCCGCCTACGCCTCACACTGCACGCGTGCAAGAACGACCGACCGACCGGCCGCATCGTCGCCTCAGCCACCGGCCTGCAATTAACGTCACCACCGCCGCCATCATCATCATCACCTTCACCTTCACCCTCACCATCCCCGTAATCACCACCGCCACACGTCGTCTCGTGCCCATGCCGAACCGGGCCACCTCCCTCTGCTAAACCCATCCCCCCGACACTCACATACGACCCTGTATTATTTCCGTCCATCGCGCCACCCACTGCTGCCATGAGGGATTCATTCGCTGCCCTCCTGCGCACAGGGGCTGGCAAGCTCGTCCTTTCGCTGCTGCTCGCCTCGCCCGCAACAGCAATCACCTTCAACCCCGTCCCGGTCCCTCCGCTTAATCTTGGAGACTTGGGCCGCATAGCTTTTACTGGCGACTTTGACTCAATATCGCTCTACCAGTACCAAGGCCAAAGCCAGCAATACCCCGGTCGCAATGGCGCTCTGCTCTCCCGTTACCCTAATGGCGTCTTTGCTACCATCAACGTTACCGATGCCGACATCAAGGCCATGTGCACTCTGCCCGTCAATGGCGCTGAACGAGTCGTCTTCGCCGGCAACTTTACGGGCGTCAACAACATGCCCACGCCGGGAGGCATTGCTCTACTTGATCCCACAAACGGCAACATACGAGCACTCGAGGGCCTTAGTGGGTCCGTGAATGCCCTCTACTGCGACCGAGACGGCGGACGCGTCTATGTTGGCGGTAGTCTTTCTGGTGCCAACTCGACAAACGCCCTGGTCTGGAAGGACGGTTGGGAGGATCTCTCGTTCCACGGCTTCAACGGCCCCATTCATTCCATCACCCGTGCCTCTAACGACAACATTGTATTTGGAGGCGAGTTCAACGGCCTGGGCGGCAATGCTTCGACCGTGTCGAGCAAGAACAACACCCAGGTGATTCCTATCTCCAATGCACGCATCTCGGCACAGACCAGCTCCGGGATCAACGGCTTCACAGACCCCAAGAACATTGCTTGCAAGGCCGACTACGCAACACAAGGCACCGGCTCTACCTGGCTCATGGCCGACCGCGCTGATGGCTTCTGGAAGGCCGAGTTTGGTTTTGGCTTTGAACCCACCAGTATGAAGCTGTACAACACCGACTTTGAGGGCCGTGGCACCAAGACTTTTCACTTTACCGCCCTTCCTCTTGGAGGCATCTTGAACCTGACCTATACCGATCCCCAGACCGGACAAAAGGCCTTTTGCGACCTTCGATGCCCCTTGCCTGAGGGCAACACTACTGCCCAGGACTTTACTTTTGTCAATGTCGTTGGTATGAACGCTTTCCGGATCGATATCACCGAGCACTATGGAGCTGGCGCTGGACTGAATGGCATTGAGCTCTTCCAAGATGGTGAGCGCATCTACTTGCTTTACTAACTTCTCTCGCTAACGTCTGTAGCCATCTATTCGTATGCCGTCAACGAGTTCAACGAGCCCAAGAACTGCGGCGCCACCGGTTCGCTGTCAGAGTCAACCGCTACAGGCTCATGGCAGGTTTCTCCTTCACATGACAGCAACTCCCAGTACCTCACAACCGTTCTCCAAGGCAACCCGATTGACGTCAATGCGGCAACCGTTACCTTTGTTCCTGATGTCAAGCAGTCCGGCAATTACTCAGTCACCATCTTCACGCCTGGATGCCAAGGTGACGGCACTTGCGGCACTCGTGGTCGTGTCAATGTCACGGCTGTGGCAGGCGGCCAAACCGAAAGTACCGAACTCTGGCAAACCAACAACTTTGACAAGTACGATGAAGTCTACAATGGCTTCATTGATGCTACTAGCGGCGCCCCTCCACGAGTCATCATCCAACCTGCTGCTGGACAAGGCCCAGCACCCGTGACAGTTGTCGCACAGAGAGTACGCTTCACGCTACTAAAGGCCACCTCTGGCAACCTGAATGGTCTTTTCGAGTACAAGCCAGGTCAGACTGCAGAAGCAGACAACTTTTCGGATTCGGTCATCAACGCTGCTGGTGCGAGCCTTAGTCCTCGGGAGAAGGCTCTGGTAACGAGTGTGGCTAGAGGTGACGATACTCTTTACGTTGGTGGTTCTTTCAACACTACCGATAACCGCAACAACATCTTTGCCATTCGTGATGGCGCCACGGGACCTACGGCCCTTTCAGCTAGTGGCTTGAACAACCAGGTCATGACTTTGTTTCACAACGCTAGCACACTGTATGTTGGTGGCAATTTCACCAACACGGTAGACAACAGTGCTCCTGGCCTGCGTGGTGTGGCTGCATACACTAATAACGAGTGGAAGCCTCTTGGTGCCGGTGTAGAGGGTGTTGTGCTGTATCTCGTGCCCTTTTCACTCAACATTACAGACAACACACCTGAAGAAGTCCTTGCTGTGAGTGGCTTCTTCAGCCAAGTCAATGCTTTCGACAACAATCCCGCCACCAGTGTCAACGATTTCGCAGTCTGGGTTCCCTCTCGCAGCAACTGGCTGCACAACCTGGAATTCTACTCCCTCGCCATGTCGGGTAGATTGATGACGTTTGCTGATGTTCCTGGAAGTTCTCGTTGGTTTGGTGGATCTGTCTCTTCTGGTGCTCTCCTTGCGAGCGGTAGCGCTGAGCTACAAAGCGGAGACCAGCTGGAGCTCGAGGCATTCCCTGTCAAGATCAAGGCCCAACGCCAGGCTTCTCTTCGCAAGCGAGCTATCGTGGATGGACAAAACCTCAATACCACTGGTGTTCGCACTGGCACTTTCTACAAGGAGAATGGCATGAACAAGACTATTCTTGCTGGTCATTTTGCCACAACTGGTGCAGACAACCAGAACATCACCAATGTCCTCATCATCGATGGTAACGACTCGGATAAGATTACTGGTTTCAACGACGAGCTGGACGCCAACTCCACATTTGCCACTGTTGCCGTCTTGAACAACATCTTGTACGCCGGTGGTGTGATTAGTGGTCAGCTCAGAAATGACCGCATTGCTGGTGTTGTCGCCTATGATCTTACCAAGAATGAATTTACTCCCGTTCAGCCGCCGCCACTGCAGGGCATCAACGTCACCGTCAATGCCATTGCCCCACGACCAAAGTCCAATGATATTTTTATCGGTGGCCAATTTCAGTCTGCTGGAGCCTTGAGCTGTGCTGCAGTCTGCATGTGGAATACTCAGCGCAACCAGTGGAACCAGGCAGGAAATGGTATCCAAGGCGAGGTCTCGTCGTTGACTTGGATTGGTGACACCAAACTTTTGATTGCGGGCAATCTTACGTCGGGTAACAACCATACCAAGATCCTCACGTTTGATTCTGCAAACAGTCAATATGCCGTTATTCCTGGTGCCAATGATCTTCCTGGTCCAGTCACTGCGCTCACCATCGCTAACCGCAATGGCGACCAATTCTGGGCCGCTGGCCAAGGTAGCGATGGCACTGCCTATCTACAGAGGTTCGACGGATCCAAGTGGATCCCCGCCAACCCTGCCATGTTTGGCGCTTCAACCGACATTCGTGGTATCCAAGTTCTTTCTCTGTCACAGAATCATGATGCGTCGCAGATCATCGACCAAGACCAGGATCTTCTCCTCATGGGTCATATCAACGTCACCGACTTTGGAACTGCATCCGCTGTGCTCTTTAACGGTACTTCGCTTATTCCCTTCCTGCTTGCCACCAAGGGTCAGGATGGTCAGACGGAGCCAGGAAGCTTGTCTTCTATCTTTGTGGAGAACCCCAACTCGTTCTTCTTAAAGTCAGGTCAGTTATTCACCATATCCCAGACTAGACATTTCTAACAATTTTACAGCCAGCCACCTTGCACTGTGGGCTATTGTCCTGATCGGCCTCGCCATCGCACTGGTCCTGACCTTCTTGCTTGTCGTCATTGGCATAATCATCGAGTGGTACCGCAAGAAGCAACAGGGCTACGCCCCTGCCCCAACATCCTACACCGACCGCATGGGAAATGTTGGACGCGTGCCCCCAGAGCAACTATTTGGCACTCTGTCCAAACCACAACAAGCACCTGCCATCTAAGTCGAGCCCTGCTATCGCAAACTCTAATTCGGATGAAGTGTGGTAATCAAAAAATTAATGACATGAGCGATTTGGAAAGTGGGCGGTAATTGGTCTGGTGGATCTCCCCGGTTGTATTCAACGGAACAGGATACACTTTCTCGCCACTTCTCTTTTCAGCCTCGGAATCTTGTCCAACGGAGACGAGTTCATTCCGTGTTACCTTTGTCTGGGCTTTATCAGGCAACAAGCTATCAAAAGACACCGTTACGTTTCGGATCAAGATGAACGAAGCGAAGCGAAATAATTTAACTTTTCTGGTGGATTGATAGGGAGCATGGAGGGCATAGCGCACTCCCGCCTTTTTCCCTCTCTTTTTGCCAATGTTTTTTTTTCTGGCGGAAGATTCCTGGCATGATTTGCATGAGGGCACCGCACATGGTGGTGCTGCCCTCTCTTTTCGGTCCATGGGAGAAAGTTTCATCTTTTCCCGTGTCGTGTCCTTACTAGAGCTGCTGTTTAGATTGCCTGTCTTTCGACATGCTTGCTCTCTCCCTCTCTCTTTTTCTTTTTTTCTTTCTTTCTTCTTTTCCACTTCGTATAGTGTACTTGATACCACGTGGGCTTGCGCGCGAATTTTTCGACATTCGCAGCCCTACCGAACTCTTTTTTTTCTTTGACTGATTGAAATTTGCGAAAAGAGAGGTGGTTCGCGCTCTGAGAAGTGCAGTTGATGTAGTTAATGTGTATGTCTGAGGGCGCGAGAGGATGTGTAATGAGGAGGAGAGAAAAGGGGAGGAGTGGGGAGGAGAGATGGAGGCAGAAAATGCATATGTATGTCGCTATTTCGGGCATGAATGGGGCGTAGTAGGTGTAGGTTTAGAAGTAAATGATCAAGATTGAATGTTGGGGGTTCACAGCTATCCACTCTTGAGGACTGTCTTCGCACTTGGGAACACGTGTACACGCATCGTCGTAAGAACACACAAGTAATCTCCTATCAAACCGCTCTCGTTCTACCAATTACCACCTCTCATTCTCCCCTTAACCACGCCCCGTCAAGCCCTTAAAACCACCCTCTTACGCCTTGAACCTCCTCTTCTCAACCGCACTCCCTACCAACTCCTCTCCCCTAATGATGTTGGTCGCACAAACGACAATCCGACTGCCCCTCCCCTCACCCCCAGATTCCTTCAACTTATTCCCGATGAACCTCAACGCCGCAATCTCCGCTCTGGTCACACCACCGAGGAAGAACACAGCTACAGTCTTGTTTTTCTCGGCTTGGGTACCATTAAGTAGCTGTCTGGCTTTGACGGCTTTTTCCTCGCCCTTTTGCGCCTCATCGAACGTGGCGCCGCGGATGTATTTTGTCGCATCATCGAAGATCCGAAGGCCCTGGGCGAGGGGATTTGCTTGAGCAGACGCCCGAGGGTCGGTCGAGGGCTTGATGGCATTTGCTAGGGTGTGTTTCTGAATGATTGATTGGATCAGACGGACACTTAGGGGTGCGTAACCCGAGAAGGTGTATGAGATGTCGTTTGGATTCGCCTCGTTTACATCGTCGTCCCAGATTTTGAGACTCTTTCTCAAGGGCGTGTAGTTGGTTACACTGCCCGGTTTTGCCGGTGCGCCTACGCCGCCGAGACTCACGCCTCCTCGTGGGGCGAGTAGACCCATCTTCTCGAGAGAAGCGAGGGTGAGCATGTGCTGTGGCCCGTAGGCTTGGATGATGGCGCGTTTGAAGTTTTCGAGATCCTTCGGACGAATACCCGCGTTTGTTGTACTCTCCAAGCACAGTAGGCGCAGAATGGCAGGCAAAGGTACGTCGCGGTTGATGAGCTCGGTAATAGTATCATGTTGTGTTGTGGGGTCTGCGCCCGACATGATGTTTTGCTGCACTTCTAGACTTCGTGTAAAGATGTCGGTACGTGTAAACTTGATGATCTCCTCTGCAAGACTAGTATGTAGTTTTAGACTGGCTTGCTCGGCCTGGTAACCAGGAAGCTTTGCGACAAAGTCCCGCAACTCTGAAGTCGTCTTCGTGGCAAGCTGGTCGCGCCCAGTGCTACTCTGGAGCCGCCGAGCTGCCTGGTTGAGGAGATTGCCTACGATGGCAAAGTTGGCATCACCAAGATCTGCGTACAATGTGTCTTTGGCATCAATCATGACCTTACGCTTCATGCTGGTAGATGCCGAACCCGTCTGACCTTGCTGAGGCGTGACACCGCCAATGACCGAAGAATCAACTTCCGTTTGATTGGCAGATATGTTGAAGACCTCATCAATGAGGCCCTCGTATGTGAGCTGAGTAAGTAGCACGGTAGGAAAGTCAACTTCTCGATCAATAATGATGAGGCTGTCTATGTTGGAGCTAGGTGTCAATCCCAAAAACGACGGCCCTCCGCCCGCAGACGTCTCGCTTGCCGCAACCTCTGTGCGCATACGAATGAGCAGGTCCGCAAGGCGCTTTCCGTTGTCACCTTTACCAATGATTCGTGGAAAGAGTCCATACTTTTGTTGTTGGAGCATTAGTGCCTTGGCTGACAAATAGATGGCTGTCGGGTCTTTTCTCTTTAGATAGTCAGCTTCAGGTCTGGCGGCGATGGGATACAACATACAAGGTACAGATCCGACACGGCATCTTCCAGCTCAAGCGACAAGACATCATCTGCAAGAGGCACGAAAAACAATGGCCACTCGCTCACACTAGCTTCACCCAGGACACCTGCTTCTTCAAGTAGTTGATCGGACGTCAAAGTGCGGCGGGGAACCCAGAAGATGGAGAATTCATGTTCAATTTCGCTGTCGCGTCGAATACGTTTTATCTGATCTATCTAGAATGTTAGCACCGTACAATAGACTGATCCTATATAGAAGATAGGCAATCCAATAAAAGCGCTTTGTTTATTCTAGGGATCAAGACTGGCCAGACAGAGTAGGTAAAAATCTGCCTAGCCTACTTTTTGACCCAAAACATGCTGTGCAGCATGTGAGGAGTGAAGCAAGGAAGCCGAGAAGCTTCACTTACCAGCAACAGCCATCACAGTCTTTGCCTTTTCGCCTCTAACGAGGAAGACAATGTTGCGCTGTGAGGAGTCGACGTTGTCGTTCTCCAGGAAAAAGGGCTTGTCAACGCCATATTCTTGCAGCGTCGAGAACTTGACAAGGAGATTCAGCGGGCCGGCAAGCGTCTTCTCAAGCACGAGGTTCTTCTTTCCTCGTATCTGGTTGCATGTGTTAGATGTGGCAGCACGTTGCGGCGCTGATATTACCTTACACCTTCGAGCAGAAGAAGCAGCTCTCGCCGCGCTTTTTCAGTTATATCCGCCGCATTGAAAGGTGTTATGGGCGCCATCGTCGCCGCTGTATCATGAGTTACAGCTTGTGCGAGGCTTTCCCAGAAGCATGACTACATGCAGCTCGGCCTTGTGTTGTGAAGGTCGATGAGGAGTGAAGGTGAGCTTCGGCTGGATTTCTTAAGCTCTGGCTAAAGGGCACGTGCACGCGTGTCTTGGCATATGCTAGGGCGGAAGCAGTGAGGACTGATTCATGAGTCCCGCTGTTTTTTTTTGCAGGTGTACTTGTGTTTGAAATGTCACGTCTGAGTTGGTCCTTTTTTGAACGTAAACATGGTCATGTGAGACAAACTGAGCGCTAATGTCTGATGGACAGGAGAATCGCTTTTAATTCCTTTTGTTGTCTGTATCTACCTTCAAGTCACATAAGAGACGTTGATCCTTCTCCAACACGTCCACAAACATGGGTATACAGCAAACCGGCAAATGTCATTAGTTTCATAAATGCAATACGTGAAAATTTATCAGATCACACAGAGTGAACGATCCGAACCTTATGCGCCCAAAGCCTTGAGAGCGATGCGTAGTTCTTTTACCGCGGTGTCAGCATCTTCGAAGTTTAGCGCCGAAATTGCCCACTTGGCATGCTTTTGGGCCAGCGCAATGGAGTCTTCGTCATTCTTGAAAGGGCCATTGGAGTAGTGATGTAAAGGCTGGGGTGGCGGTGCAGATTGAGCATATGGGTTCTGGTGCGGCGTTGGTGTGTACTGTTGCTGAGGCGGGAGAGCGCCCGTCTGTGGTGGTGCGTATTGATCTTGCGGAGGAGATTGGTAGGTATTCTGGACAGGCGGAGCGGCTGGTGGTGATGCAGGGTTTTGGTAGAAGCTCGCAGGATCCGATGGACCAGGCGCTTGCGGTGCTTGGGGACTAGTAGGCAGAGAAGATGTCAAGGGATCGCGATCCATTGGCGCTGTTGGTAGACCGGGTGGCGCCGACTCTCCTGTGAAGGTAGGAGGATCTGTCTTCGGGAAATACCCCCCGCCTATAGAAGTGACGGAACCCTGCCGTGACTGGGCGGGCTGTGAAATGGGAGATACGTCGCTATGCGAGGGCTGTGTGTACCCGGTAGGCGCAGAAGGGAGATCGGGAGCAGGAGGCGACGCTGGAGCAGCGGAGAAGTTGGGTGATGGTTGTGAGGTATCTGGGGCCGACTCGACGTAGGGTTGGTATGGACTTTGCGGTGGAGCGCCCTGATTTATACGCTGTACTTCTGGGTCTTCTGGATCCAGAGCAGGCGGCGATGCAGCTTGTTGGGATTCTTGCACGGGGTTGGTGGTATTGGGATCTTCGCCAGCCTTGATAGCTTTGAGGATGCGCAGGGCGTGGTACTTGGCGTACTTTGTCTTTGCGGCGATTTCAGCGTCGTTGTTCTTCCAGACGGACATCATCTCGAGGAATGTGGAGGCTGCGCGCAGAGTATCGACTGTTTGTCTGTCCACGACAGTTAGCTTGGGCGCTCATTGTACCATGCGCGGGAGACGAACCCATTGACTCTATTCTCAGCCATCTCGCGCTCCGCCTTGGATAGGGTCTGGAGGGCAAACTGCTCGCAGTAAGCGCTTGCGACGGTGTCGTCCACCAAGGCCTCCTCGCCAGGGTTCTCGGCCTTTGCCTGTTCGAGTTTCTCCATGAGATCGGTCGTGTAGGCGGTGCACTCTGGATCGGCCGAGTGCAAACCACCGGCGATTATTTTCTGAACCATATAGAACCTCACTAATCATGGTAATTAGTACGCGCGCTGGGTAAAAGTACAGCAACAATGGTACTCACGCCAGTAGGTCATGATGGGCTTGACGCGCTCGAGCTGGGCGGCGCGCTTGGCCGGCTCAGCGAGCTGCAGCTTCTTGAGCTTGACCGGAGTGACACTGGCCATGGCTGTGGATATGCGATGGTGTTGCGTGCAGGACGTGGGTGTTTTGGAGGGGGTGAATATAGTACATGGATATTAGGCTCCCCTCGGCGCGCGGAGGATGCGGTCATAGGCGCTAGTGTGTAGCAGCATCCCTGTCTCCCCGCATCGCAGCTCTGGCCAGGTAGACACACGGGCAATGCTGCTGCAAATGAAAAGAAAAGGCCAACCTGGCATCAAGGCCTGGTGAACACCTATAAGCCCTGCAGCAGCTCCTCTTCTTTTCTCCTGCTTGTTCTCCACTTTACTTTACACACAACCACCTCAATCATGGTGCGCACATCGACCCTGTTCGCCGCTACGGCTGCTCTGGCCCTCAATGCGCGCGCAGAGAGCATGTACCCCAAGAACAGCGCCGTCGTCTCGATCAACGGCGTGGACTACGACCGAGTCATTGCAAAGTCAAACTACACCTCCGTAAGTGTACCCGACCTGGCTTGAGAATCGCCGACTAATAAAATGTTAGATTGTCGAGTAAGCTGCATTCATCGTGTTCAAGCTTCGCATTCTTACGTCTCTAGATTCTACGCGCCATGGTGTGGCCACTGCAAGAACCTCAAGCCTGCCTATGAAACAGCGGCCAAGTCGCTTCAAGGAATTGCCAAGGTCGCCGCTGTCAACTGCGACGAAGAGATGAATAAGCCTTTCTGTGGAAACATGGGTGTCCAGGGCTTCCCTACTCTCAAGATTGTTCGTCCCAGCAAGAAATACGGCAAGCCAACAGTTGAGGACTACCAGGGCCCTCGATCGGCCAAGGGCATCGTCGAGACTGTCAAGGACAAGGTTCCCAATCAAGTCAAGAGAGTAAACGACAAGAACCTGGACGAATGGCTACAAGAGAACAAAGACAGCGCCAAGGCTATTCTGTTCAGCGAAAAGGGAGTTGTCAGCGCCACACTCAGGGCACTAGCAATTGACTTTTCTGGCATCGTCTCAGTTGCTCAGATTAAGAAGACGGAGAAGGCAGCGGTTGAAAAGTACGGCATTACCGAGTATCCCACACTGATCCTCATACCCGCCGGCTCAGACACGCCCATCAAACATGAGGGCAAGGTCGACAAGACGGCCATGGTCAAGTTCCTGTCTCAAGTCGCCCCGCCAAACCCCGACTGCCCACCTCCCAAAGAGAAGAAGGCAAAGGGCAAAAAGGACAGCAAGAAGGATTCCAAGGCCTCGAGCAAATTCTCCAAGGCTTCGGCTGCTCACAAGGATGCTGAAGCTTCTTCAGCTGCTGCATCAGCGACAGAAGAGACGGTAGAGCAATCTACGGAATCCCCTGATCCGAACATCAAGGACGAGGACACTCCAAACCCAGTTGTGATTCCTGAGGAAGAACTCAAGCCAACTATCCCCTTGATTGCTGAATCTGCCGAGCTCCAATCGCTGTGCTTGACCGACCAAAGCAAGACATGTATCCTAGCACTCTTGCCCAAGGACGAAACCTCGGAAACCGCCTCTACCGCTGTCGCTTCACTCGCTTCTATACACAAGAAATACGATGTCGCCGGAAGCCATCTCTTCCCCTTTGTCAGCGTTGCCTCGACCAATCCTCTGGCCGCTACCTTGATTGCAGAACTCAGTCTCGGAAGCGCAGACCAGGTCCACCTCATTGCCACCAACGGCAAGCGCGCGTGGTACAAGAAGTACTCTGGCACCTCCTTTGGACTTCAGGAGGTCGAGCAATGGGTCGATGCTATTCGCATGGGAGAGGGCAAGAAGGAGAAGCTGTCAGATTCGCTCCTGGTGCCTGGTGAGAAGGCACAGCCTAAGAAGGTCAAGGAGGAAGTGCATGAGCAGGTTAAGATCGAGGTGGAGGAGGTTGAGGACGATGCGCCCGAGCATAATGAGCTTTGATTGGTGTTGGGGAAGTGTAGTCTAGTGGTCTTTTTTGAGACGTGTATACCAAATGTTTATTATGGATGGATTTTCTTGAATGAATTTCTCCTTGACCGTTGACTGCATCATCAGGTGGCAGCGAAGCATATCTGCCAAGAATCGTGAAATCGACTATTGTAGCATCGTTGGCGTTGAGTATTGCTATAGTCGGCCACTAGCTGCCGATTGGTTGGCCGGCTGATTGTACTAGGGGTTGTCTGTAAGTTTGACTGCCGACGTCGTGTAACCTAGGGGCAGTTGCGATACCAGACACTGCCACGACGGAAAAGATTGTAGCACTAGAAATTGTTGCAACTGTATGAGCGGTGCCTGCTCGGTCAAGGTACAACATTGACCATCAGTCCATCTCTGCAAAACTCAGACAAGGTCTGTCAATCACTACGCAAGGTTATTCTGAGATCCTTCAAAGTGTGAGATCCTTTGGCAGATAGGCACGAAATATACCAGTTAGAGTGAATGGATTGAAATAAATATTTGACGAGTGACCCGAGATTAGGATGGGACTATATACTCTACAGATATGACTGAGGCCCGAGGGGTTCATCTTCCAAGGCCCCAATTCAGAGTATCTTGACACCTCCGTCTACTTCCCGCCCTTGATGATATCAGCAGCCCTCTCAGCTACAGCATACATGGTCGCCATGATATGGGCCACTGGCTCCATAGGCATAACGCTCGCATCCACGACCCTTGAGCCCTGACCACCATACACCTTGAGATTCTCATCCACAACACCGCCTTCCTTCCTACGTCCAATCTCGCATGTACCACCCAGCTAGTACATGCAAGTTGTGGTACTGCGAACCCAAGCGTCAACAACTAGAATTTACCAAATATTGTATTCGTTGATTCAGTCACCAGCAATCAAAATCTAGTTTCTACTTGGCTAAGACACCAGCTAGTCTAACCAACTGCGCTGAAATCAGCCCCAATTCAACTCATTGGAAGGTGGCGTTGGGTTGAGTGCCAAGAGTAAATCGCTTGCTGCCTATTTCCACCTTTAAAGGGACACATAGGGGGGCGAATCCAAGTGATAAATGCTGAATTAGTTGGTTTTCTATACCAAAAACGTTCTACCTATATTATATCATTCGATAGCGATTCGAAGGCTCAACTACTACGTGTTTACTACGAGTCTATGCTATTTTCTTCCTGCAAAGCTATACGCCATCAAAGATTCTTTTCCGATGTTTCTCGAACTGACTCATAGATACTCGGGTAAGCATGGTATAGAGAAAGATGAGATTAGGTAAAATGTTTTTCTTGCGTTCAACAGTAAAGTACTAATAATCTAAAACAAGGTTACTCCAAGTGGACTACAAATTTCATCTGTTGCACCTGATCGAGACCCCTGTACTATGTTCTTTCGGGGCTGAGCGACGGCGGTATCTGTCACGGCCTCGGCCATTCTTTTTAGCCTCTTTGCAGGCAACCATAGTAGGCGGGGCTCCATCGAATGGTCCTACCTCAGCTTGGCTAGGTGGCGGTGGTCTGGATATTGGGCAGCCTAGTCAATTGAAGAACTGGGTAACACCAATCGCTCGCGTTGCCGCAAAGTCTTCTTTGTCCAGGAGGATCACAGTCAGGTGCGTATTCAGAGAAATGCTTGTGTTGTCACAGAGTTTTCCTTGTCCAGGACTATTGCAGCCGAGTATAGATTAGAAAAAATTACCCTACTCGAATATTATATTTTGGAAAATCAGGCCATATCTTCTTCGCATTTGTTCCTCGTGGCAGTATTTGCTGGGTTCTAGAGATGACGCATGAGAGATGCGGTCAGGTCACTTCCCTACTAGTAGCGGTGCGTATGTGGTTTAAACGCCCAGTTGTACCGCTCCCGCAGTACTAGCGTCGCCGCCCGGGGGCGCCTCACAGCCACACATCAACGCGTCAATACGTCCATACATCCATACGTCCATACGTTATATAATACAGCCGAGCCCGCAGTTGTCGGAGATAATGGACAAGCGGGCTCGGAAAGACCGATGTGGATCAATTGTCGGCTTCGCTATACTCAAAATGATAATTGTGCTCGGGGAACTTGGCAAAGGGTACATAGGGTATAAAGAAGTCATGAATGTAGAGATATTCTACTAGACAGATATCACTACAACATTCTTTGCACTTCTCTACCAATATCTATATCCCTCTTCATCAAGACATCTCTAAAATGGCTCACCAAAACCGCCTTGCAAACGCGCATGTCCTCGTCTTCGGAGGAACATCAGGTATCGGCTTCGCCATTGCCAACATGGCCCTCTCCTACGGCGCCAAAGTCACCATTTCAGGCTCCAGTCAGCCCAAGGTCGACACCAAAGTCGAGCATCTGCGGTCTCTGTATCCAAACACGCCCGCTACCAACGTAGCAGGCTTCGCCGCCGACCTGACCGACAAGGCGAACCTTGAAAGGAACATTGGCTCAGTGCTAGACAAAGCAACGGAAAACGGGACCAAGAAAATCGACCATATTGCCTTCACACCCGGAGATTCTCTTCGTGTAGCAAATATTGCCCAAGTGGACATCAGTACTGTGTTCGATGCTTTTACCGTCCGCTTCCTTGCTCCATGCGCCTTGGCAAAACTCATTGTCAACGGCGACTACATGCCCAAATCCTCCAACAGCTCCATTATCCTGACCGCCGGCGCAAACACGAAACGTCCATTGCCAGACTGGGCTGTGATGGCAGCCCTGGGTGGTTCTCTTGAGGGCCTAACACGAGGTCTTGCAGTAGACATGGTTCCGATTCGCGTCAATCTCGTAAATCCTGGTGCCATACATACGGAGCTGCTTCAGAAAGTTCTGGACACGCTTCCGGCTGAGGCGGTTGAGGGGATCAAGCAGGGTTCAAGCCTGTTGGGTGAGATTGGTCGACCAGAAGACATTGCTGAAGCCTACGGATGGATCATGAAGGATAGGTTCGCCAATGGGGCAGAGGTAAATAGCGATGGTGGGCGCTATCTTGCTAGTTCCACATCATAACTTCCTTTGCTGTAACTAGTGACATGTAAAAAGTAGCACAGCTTAATCTTTGCTGATTTCCAGTCCCCTGTATTGTACTTCCTGCCTGACACGATCTGACATATTACAATCTGCCACAAGTCCTCTGAAACCTCGCTTTTGTGAGTTTCTTAGTTCCTCTTCGCTCTTCTTCATGTCTTTTTCGAGCGCGGATTTGAGCTTCCGGCCGGGGAAACTCTCGTCTTCGTACATGTGTTCGAATACTAGAGTGATCAGGTCGATTTCGTCCTTGACACTTTGATCGCCGCTTTGGCGCCACTGGATAACGAGCACGTATGCCGAAACGTACAAAGATGAACCTATATACGGGGAAAGCAGTAGATCAACCGAAATGCGCGATGCGTCTTTAACTATTTGTGCGACGTTTTGAGCCGCAATAACAGCGAGGCTGAACGGGGAAGATAGACTCGAAATCGAACCTTGTACCTCGCAGCTGTAATGAAGTATCAACGTCATGACATTCAAGGTGATTAGCAGCCATACCACCTGCTGGCGATCTGCTGGCGGTGCTGCTAGTACTGAACTCGCTTGACGGGGCAGGCTGAGTCGGAATTTAATAATCAGGCTGTCCAGCTTAGCGCATTCTTCTGCATACTCGGGGGAGTCAGGCGCGTTGTGTAGGGAATGTATCAAATCGGCGACTCGGCCGAGCAGAACATGCGCGATGACCAAGTAGTGTAGCACATTCAGAGGCTCTTTTGCGGATGGCGATGAACATATCAGATCAGACAGGTTCCGCGTGAATGGCGTATTGGAATAATGAAGCATATCCGATTCTGGATCCATGGCTTGAAAAACTGATTCAGGTTTCAACAAGTCGACTTTGAACTGCGTCTCGGGTATAGCGGTCTGCCAGCCCGTCACCCAAGAGTTTATTCGATCCAGCATGAAAAGCAGCCACAAAGTTCGCCGACGCTCTTCTTTACCGACCGACGTCCTTTCTTCATGCATATTGGGCCGGCGTGTTTTCACATCATCCGCATCTACGTTTAGACCAAGAATAACAGCCTGTCGCCATGCCTTTCCTAGGAACAACCAGCTGGAAGAAAAGTCGCATAAAGTCCAGGAATGGAACATGAGGAGTATTACAGATTGAATGGTGCGTAGAGTTGGTTCGGGGTTTTGGCAGGTGAGGTTATAGCAGAACTTTGCTTGCTCGTACCAGTCTTTTGAACGCTTTTTTATAGCATCTTCAGGATGAAATCTGGCTGCAAGACAACAAATCGCGTAAACCAGGATCGGTGATTCGTCCCGTAGCCTGCCGCTTTCCACATTAGACAGGAAGCTCTTTTTGTGGAAGCAGGGAAACATAGGGTAAAGACGCTCGAAGAAGAGGTTGGTAAGCTGGATGATGATATCTTGTGAGGGCAGCTGGAAGCTATCGAAGACCGGAAAACTAAACATATCATCGGTTTGGATGTCCGTGGATTCAAGTGTGGGTAAGCACGCTAGAGGACCTGCATATGCTAAAGGGGCGGAGCATGGAGGATCAAGGATTGTACTTGCGATCTGCATGGACGGCAGCAGGCCAGGCAGCCCCATATCGAAACCAGGAGGTAAAACAACTGGGTCTGAACCAAGAGAACTCCCTGAGAAGGCTACAGGAAATAAACTGCTGTCTTGGTGTGACGGTGCTCCGTACTGGCATCTAATATTTAGTTTTCTACACGAAGAACAGCTCGGATGCTCGGCCTATATTGCATACTACTGTTAGAGAGAGGGGTAGGCCAAGTTTGAATAGTACATCATTACACGTACGTCGCATTTCTTCTTCCGCTGTCGACAGCTGGTGCATGCTTGCTTTCGCTTCGCAACCGAGGCTGGTATAGTCAAGGTCACCATAGTTGCAGGTAAGCCGAGTATTTGAACATTTGATCCAAGAGACTCTGATTGTGGAGAGGGCCAAGGAAAGCGGAGTGGGAAGTACAGTGGAATCATGTGTCGCGTTCGGAGTGCAGCCAGGCTTGGGGGAGTTAGCTCGGAGTTAAACCTAATCTGTATTCGGGGAGGCCGGAGAGCATGGTGCAATGAACATGAGCCAATCATCTGCAACGAGTTGTCTCCCGAGTTCCGGATCTAACTATCATGTCCTTTAGTTTTCGTGTATATGGCAATACTCGGGGAGAACCTTATGCAAACCGTGCTACTACCCAGCGAGGAGTTAGGTTTGGTTATCGTAACTTACTCCTCCTCCCATATTGACATGAAATGTCTATATCATACCTCCAGCCTTGAACTTGGAGTTCTTTCCTCTTTACCCCCTGCTCATGCTTTGTCACTACATAATATTGACGCGCAAAACTCGTCCACAAAACCTCTCAAGAAAAGAAGAAAGGAAAACACTCTGCCTGAAAAATGAGTGGGTTACTTTCTACACCAATTGGTCCACCGAAAACTGAAGGAAGTCCGAATTAGTATTAGACTCATGCTCTTGAACCCTATCGAGATGATCTGAGAGGCGATTTAACAAGCATCTGTGGGAATATTGGAGGAAGTAACCTCACTTTTGTGCGAAAAAAAAAGACTCCGAATGTATTGACAGGGCATACATACTAACAATCCTACCTAGAACTCAGTGTTTCTCAAAATAAAACATACCTCTTCATAACTTCATAACTTCATAACTTCATAACTTCATATACAGTCTGTGCCCACCCCTCCCTCATCACGAAACATGCACCCACACCTCACTCCCCCCAAGCAACCCCCAAACCCCTCCCGCCCGATCCCCCGCCACACCCCCAGCCCCACCTCGTTCATCAATCCCTTCCCATAACCCGGGGATCCCCGTCCACCGCCAAACTGTGCCATCTGCATGTCGACTATACAGCAGCTCCCCCACCGCATGAATCCCCACACTCCCCTTCTCTTCAATAACGCTCCAATAAGGCCCCTTGGTATCAAGCCATACAACCAGCCCATCGCTCTGTACTTTGAAAAACTCATTCCCGCCAACCGCGATCCCGATATTCGCGGCGTTCCTATCGAGGATGGCGGCGGAGGTGTAGGGCCAACGGGATCGCACTAGGTCACCGTTCGCGATTAGATTCCATAGTGTTTTATCATCAGAAACGGCTATTTGGCGGGAACCGGGTGAGGTTTGATCGATTGTGAGCCAGTTGGAGCCTGATAGGCGGACTACAGAGCCGTCTTTGCGGCGGGCGTAGAGTTGGTCGGAGGCGGCGTAGATGTCGAGGATGGAGGTGTCGGTGGGGCTGATGGATTGCCAGTTGGATGGTGTGCCGGTCCAGCGGAAGGTTCCGCCGTCGTAGTGGCGTTGGTAAAGAATTCCATTTGCGCCGGCGATTTGAGCGGTTTCTTTGTAGTTGTCGACGGTTGTCCAGGCGTTGTTGATGTAGCGGAGGATTTGGCCTGTCGGGCGCATCTGGTATAGACCGTCGTTGGGGGCGGGCGTGCTGGAGCTGGAGGTTATTTGGATTATGCTACTAATTTTTGAGCCGGAATTTATGAGCTTCCATTTGGGCGTTTTCCAGCCGTAGATGCTGTGGATGCCCATTTTGTCATCGGGGTGGACAGGGTGCATAAGACCGTCGTAGTAGGCGAACATTATAGCCGATGGGACGGTGCTGTGGCTCAGTCCGAGGGCATGGCCTATTTCATGTACAGCTGTAGTGGAGAAAAGAATATCGTCTGTCCACTGCTCGTTGTCATTGAATGTGATGTTGATTTTACCTGGAGTAAAATATACCCCATCTGAGTCTATCGTTGTGACGGCGACAGTTCTGTTGCTGTTGATGGGTACGAAACGAATGTTTATGTCGGCCTTGACATTTGAAGCTGCTTGCATGATGTTGAGCGGGGCAGAGTTCATCCATTGAGCAAAGGCTGTGCTGTCGGGTGTTAGCATTCGTAAGACTTGTGGGCTACGTACTGACCTTATGGTACTCAGCTGCCGCTCCTGCGACAAGTCGTTTGTATACCTGTCGATGCGCCAGGTCAATGTCGTCTTAGCCCATTTCGGACCCCAAAGCGCATATCGCTCCTTGGACTCCAGACGTTCCCCAGCCTCGGTACCAACATACTGTTGCTCAGTTCTACAGCGAGGTCCTTCCATCATAGCCAACATTTTATCACTAAACTCCCCAGTCACTGGCTCCTTTAGCTTTGCCTGGATCTTACGAATGGCCTCTGGAAGATCACTGTCTGGCACTGAAGTGCCTGGCTTGAGCCAGCCATAGAGCTTGTAAAAATCATTAACATGATTGGAGTATCTCTTCTTATCGATGTTTGGGGCTTTTGTTGGTGTTCCAGTTGATGCTGAAAGGGAGGACGTTGGGATGAGGGATGTAGTGGCTCTGCCGACATTGCGGTGGGGTACCGCTAGACAACAAGATATGAGCCCTAAGAGCAAAGCACCGTTGAGAGACACCATCTTGAGGTACTTTTTGAGACTAGATGGCTATATTTCATTCAAATATATAGTTTCAGGCAGGGTTATCTAATCTGTCCCTTGTTCATCTCGAACTCATGGATGGTGCTCATGAGCGGGCCGGTGACCGGTTTGCGTAGCATGAGATACGTTGGTGTTACCGAAGGATGGTAGCTACTATTGGATCTCATGTAAGAGGAAGGTGCATGGTGTCTAGAACAGCTTTCACGTAGTCGTTTGCTGTATGTCCTAGTGAAGTGTTGTGGCGTACTGAGTACTTTGTGGAGTGATAGCCCAATGGCTGCCAGCGCCTAGATGGAGCCTCGCATGCAACAAGCTACCGATTGCTTTGTTTAGCTCATTGTACATGTCTTGGAATATTGGAACCAGTGACTTGTAATATATTGGCGTTGGTGTGGCATTGCGGCGCACCGGAGGATTCTCGAGGTGGCCACAGCTAGAGATTAGCGAGGTCTAAAGATGCAGCCGAACTGCATATGTCGTACGTTCAGCTGAATGCCATGATGCAGTCGACTGTTGCCTCGGGAATACTCGCGTCTTTAATCTTTTGCGAGCGTCCGGGAAACCCGCCCCAGCCGGTTCTATATCAGACTAGATGTTCACGGCCCAATGCAGATAACGGTCAACACTTGCTCGCAAGTAAAGTAAAAAGAAGCAAAACAACGCTTGGAGGGGCTTTTTCATTTGGGCCACGGGACTCAACCCCTCGTGTTGCTCTCAAGCTGGTATTCAATTCCATCTATGACATGTAGCACCTGTCCACCTTGCCGTCACCACGTGCTTTCCTATACCTACCTGCCCATGCTATTAATCATCTCCCTCTGGGTGGCGCGGTCCTTGTTGGCCTGGCTGAGCGACTGGAGACTCCGTAGGTCTCCAACAACATCCTTGGCCTTGCCAAAGTAGACTTCTTGAAGCAGATTGCGCATCTTGAGCTCCATGTCTTCTACCATCTTGCCAATGTTGGCGACATGCGAGGTGTCATCCTCAACAGCCATGTCGGCTTCAACCTGGCGTACCATGTTGCCGGAGAGGTCGAGGCCGCCGAGTGCTTCGCTGTCGGTGCCGAGAGAGAGGATGACGGTCGATGTGAGCTTGTAGTGCGATGTCCGAGCGCGATCTTGGGCATCGAAGACGTGGATGCTGTCCCAGCTGCCGGAGCTCTTCGGGGTGGGGCTGACGGCTGTTGTCTGTCTGTCAGTGTCTACTTAGCAACGCAGATCTAAGGCGGCATGCATACACTTTTTCAGCAGCACACAGCCAGCAAAGCCATCGTCCATATCCCACAGATAAACACTGGATATTCCGCCCTCAAAGTACCTGCCCGCGTCAGTTACCACGACCCCGCCATAGCCACGTCCCCACCCCCGCATGCAACTCACAGTTCTCTGTAGACGTCAAAAGCCTCGTTTGCCTTGACCTCCATCTTACGGACACGATCACTAGGCGTGACACCCTCGTCAATGGGCGGCTCGAACTCGTTGCTCCACGGACTGCGCCAGCTGTCACCGTCGCGGTTGTAATCACAGCACAGAAAGTCGCGCTTCGTCTTTGAGCACTTCTTGACCGTCAGGGGAATGTCGACCGACTCGAGCAGGTCCTCTTCGAGCGAGGGATTGAGCTGGATAATGTGGTCGACATTGCGCTTGACGTCCTTGGGGTCCAGCCGGCGGAGGAGGTCGCTGCAGCTGTGTTAGCTAGAAGAGCAAGTCAAGTGCGCGTGCAAAAGAAAGAATGGCGTACAGAGCGCTATCAATGGGATCCGCCATTCTGCTGTGCTTTGCCAGGAAATAGGCGGGCGAGATCAAGGGCGGGTTGCTTGAGTATTGTCGACGAGTGCCAGCGCCTTCGAATGTCTCGAGCCCCGGCGATTCGGCCGCTTGGATTGGGCGCTGCTCGCGCGAGTCATGCGCATCCCCGCCGGGGTAGCTCATGGCCTCGACCTCTGATGGACAATCTCACCTCTGCTTCGATTTTGATATTTGTGAATGTGGATACTGTTGGAATCGGTGGTAGTATTTATATTCGGAATTTCCAGCATCGTCCATGACTTTGGTGGCAGCTGTGACTTACTCACTTCACTCTGCGGCAATTGCGCCCTTCACCATCTACCAGAAAACAGAGACTGCTATGCAAGATAGAAAGGCACCGATAAACACCAAGCGACGAGCGTTCATCGCGCAAGTTCTGGGTAGTCCTTCTCTCTTACTTTCTCTACAAGCCAATCGCATGCTGGAGGTTTGCTTCCCACACCGATAACATTCCTTACTACCAGCGCGAGCAGACTAGAATATTCGTCTTGAAATACACAGTACAGGACATATTTGGGACACATTACAGTAGTTTGTAATAGTAACTTTGTATAAATTCTTTCCGCCATCTTGCTTGCATGCCAAATGCGGATGCAAACGATGGCATCTCACTTTCACTCTGCCTGCAAACTTTGCACGCCAGTGCACCTGTCATCACCTAAGCAACCGTGGGCAGCATGTATGAACCTCTCACAGTGATTATAGAGGTGAGTTTACATTTTGGCGTGCATATGTAGCTCATCTGCGGCATCACAGTGCACTCACTTTCACTGCCTGTCAACGACTTCATCGCGCTAGCGGGCCTCGTCAGACGTATTTACTGTCCACCTGCATCTCTGCACTTCTCCACTTCCTCCGTCTCATACAAACACTTTCAAAACATCACCCAGCTTCAACACCAACAACATGTCTGACACCGACAAAACTACTACTGCCAATGGCTCTGTTGCCCAGTTCACCGACCGTGAGCTCCAACTCCTGGGTTGGGCTATGCAGTCACTCAAGTCTGGTCCTCCAGAGGTAAGTTACTACGATCTTGTTTCAAGCATGCCTTTTGTTTGCCATCTCCCTACACCATGCTAACTTCCATCAAAAGATCGACTACGATAAGCTTGCTGCCTTTGCTGGCATGAGCAATCCGCGCTCTGCCAGCAACGCCTGGGCCAAGATCAAAGTCAAATTGATCATCCCTGCTGCCGACGGCACTGTTCCACCCACTCCAAAGAAGGCTCCTCGCGCCAAGAAGGCCGCTGCCCCTAAGAAAGAGGGCGACGAAGCCAATGGAGATGTCACCCCCAAGGCCACACCTCGCAAGCGTGCTTCCAAGAAACAGGAGGTCGACGGCGATTCTTCCCCCAAGAAGAAGCCTGCTCGTGGCAAGGCGGCTCCTAAAGAAGAAGAAGAAGGTGAGTGCTTGTTCAGATACGTCATGCAACTCCTGCAATGCTGATTCCATTTAGTTATCAAGTCCGAGCCTGACGAGGCTGAGGACTCCGCAGACATCGATGCTATCGGATCTGATGAGGAGATCATCACTGAGGCCTAAAAGCGTCCAAGAACTCCAAGGTAAGCCAAAAATTAATCCTCTCCACTGCTCACTCACTGACGCTACAAAGTGCTTTTCTTTACCAACGCAGCCTGTGCATCGCATATGGCTATTTGCGGCATGATCTAGCTAATTGCTTTGGGTCGCGGCATAGTATAATCAAGCGATGGTACACAGGTCAATAAAAGTCTTTTCTTGCTATCATACGGAGTTTGAACACATGGGGCAATGGGGCAATGGAAATTCACGGCTGAGCAACTTATCACGAAGGAAAATGGACACTCCAATTTGACTCGTCCCACCATTATAGTTGTAGTAGAAACTGCGCGACTTCAATGCAAATAATTATCGAAAATGCTCGCCCTTCTTTATGGTATCCTAAGATTTGTGCAAGAGTGTTCACATTCATCTTGCTGACAGCAAAGCATACCACATAGCAACCCAACGCGTCGTGTCCAGGAATCAAGTATGCGCTATATGCTGATTCACTTTCACTTCTTTCAGCTCGCGTAACCCAACAACTGAGCCAACCCCACTAAGAATTTTCCCCTCCATCTCTTCAAATACTTGTCAATTCTTCTCATACTCGCAAAGTCCACGCTATCAACCATGTCAGATTACACAGTCGCCATGGCCAACAGCTACTCGACGCTGATCGACTGGCTACTGGCCTTAATCAGCATTAGCGTCTGTAGCATCCTTCTCTTCCTAATATTCCTCGTCGTCATCTGTTTCTGGATCGTCATCGCCATGATCAATTTCTTCACCATCACCCTCTTTATGGCACTTCTTATTACCATCAGTATCTTGGTAAATATTCGTGGAAGTGAAGAGCCTCAGGGATATCACCGAATTCAAGACATCTACGTCGCTGACACGCCCTTACTTATTACGACTGATATGCTACCATCCGCATCTACCAGCCTGACGCTCAATCCGAAACGGTCGCGGAACCAATCTGGCAAGCGACAAAAGAGATGAACACTAGTCACTGCCCCTGATTGAAGAGCCTGCCACTGGGATAAGAGGAGACACCTTATAATCAAGCACACTACACGTGCGAATAACCCTATCACCATACCAAAATCAGTTTCTCTAACAGGTTCTGCAGATATCGACGTACTATCCAGGGAAGCCATCCGATTCATGCAACAACGAAGATAGCAGGGAAAGGATGCGCGATAGGGTCGCCCATCAGGTGCAGCTTCAGAGTGTCGAGATGGCTTTTGTTTCCTGTAACTATCTCGAGATAAGACAGTTTTGCTATGTTGTTCCACTCCAAACGTCGGTACCTGCGACATTCCCATCTAGCAAGTCTCTGCCTATTCCAGCAGCTTCTTCAGTTACCCATGTAGCTCAGAACTCAAAAACCCCAATCTCTTGCGACAACCTCTCGAGTGAAACCTGACCTCTGCTGTCGCTGAATCTCGTGAAGCAGCAGCGATCCACGAGGCAAATCTCACAAAGTGGAATAAAGCAAAGACCACCCTGTCATGACAGCCGTGTTTGTGCAGGCCAAGACAGTATTTATACTGCTGAGGCATGTCGTTCCCCTCATTTCTTTCTGCTTACTCCAGACGAGCTCCACGACTCATATTTCCAAAGTGACTTTCAAGAGACAGGACTTATTCATCATGCCGTCGCAGAAGACTTTATCAAGCTCCAGTTTTTCTGGTAGAACGAGCTCTAACGTGACCAACCACGGCACCAACAATGAGGCAAGGCCCCGGACCGCTCGGAATACCCGCCACCGCGCTGACCGTGTTGTTCAGGGAAACCACTGGTGCACGCGTGAAGCTAGCATCAACGACGTGAACTCGAACCCTTACCATTACTCCAACAAGGATGGTTCATACTATTACAGCAACTCCAATGTAGGTCCAGGAAGAACGGCGGTGTAGACGTGTACTGATATAAGACCAGGGCTCGAAATACTTCAACGACGGTAAGGGAGGCGCATGGTATATCCCTCCTCCCAAATAAAATATAGCAGTACTTGCAAAGCAACGTCTTGGTTGAGTGGAAAGGCTTCCAGATACAACAGATGAGCAAAGAAGAGGAAGGCATAGATGCATATTGTACATAGCATGCGAGACCTGTACCATATCCTAATAACACGACACCTCAGCCCATGTACCTTGCACGCCATCCCGACTGGGCAATATGCACCAACGACGCCCATAGCGGCACGCCTTGGTGCCCCATCTGCGTCATGTCCCCCTTTCAGCACCACCACCAACACCACCGCTCACAAACGCACGCACGGGAACTCCTCCTACGTCATCAAGCCGTCTCCGCTCCAGAAAACCTCCGAGTTCGCATACCACTTGCCGATCCACATTCACCCCCATATTACCGCATACAGCAAGTGTAGAAAACAGGCGTGAAATGGTTATATTAAGTCTCGTCCACCCCGCTCACCCCCTCAAACTGTAATCGGGGGGATCAAGCCCAAAAAAACAGGGTGTGCATCTGTCCGCTGAGCACACACACACACACACTCACACGCGTGCGCGCGTGCACACCCCTCGGACATACCACGGAAATACCAAGGTCCGGTCACACACCGGTACTTTAGTTAGTTAAACTATTAGCAGACTAGTATAGGAGCAGTAATCAGCCCCCAGCTTCGGCACTTTTCCCATTTGTCTCTCTCTCTCCTTCAGCCTTATTTCAGGCCAGGGGGGGGGGACACACGGGACAAGAGCGAAAAAATTAAGCTCGACACTTTGACACGCGGACCGTCTCGTACATATGGTGCAGAAACGAACGCACAGGCTGAAGGGAAGGGTGGGCACGGTGGTTTTTTCCTACAACAAGTAACTGTGGATTGTAGGCGCCCATCTTGGCCTTGAGGAAATTTCCCAAACGAGGAGGCTGTGGAATATAGGGCGCGTGCTTGGTAGTTACAAAGGAAAGCTTGTCTTGGACGATGGTTTCGTTTGGGTGAAGGACCACGTTACATGGAGGAAAGGTTTTTTTGGCGGTGCTTTTCCAATTGTACCGCGTGACGGGAATAGAGTTTGTGGGAAATTGGAAAGTAGATTAAATTCGGTCTTGGGGGGCTCGTGTTTCTTTCCTGTCTGTCTGTCTTTTTGCTGTCAAAGACTAACAGGGCGTGGTGTGAGATAGCTCATGTACGGCGTGTACTTACGGTGTATGACGAAACAACGAATAAAAAAACGCACCGACTATCGTCAAAGTCCATGGTGTTTTTACCCAAAGGAGTAGGTGTGGAAAAGAGGCTCATGGCTTGTCAGACTTGGCTTTCTCTTCAAACACCAAAAAACGGACAAAGCGTTTTTTACGAGTAGTTTAATGCGTCAGGCAGGTGTGGAAAATAGGCGTACAGAGCCTCTTTCGTTGCGTAGTCATGCTAGCGGAGCCTGTGACGATCGGTATCCATGTTGTGACGATCATGTTGCTTTTTCACTGCACCATGACATGGCATATGCGACGTTGGACATTGGTCGGGACAATGTTATCAAATTCTCCGACTTGACTCGCGGGAGAGATTCTGGACTTTGTCGGAGAATTTTAAGCGCATCTTTTGCCATCTGACATGTGCAAATGTCATGTATACCTACATACCTTTTTTTTAAATCATAGAACATTGAAAATACTGCAATACTACGTATGAATGAGTGGATTTAATGTGTATGTATTTCTGTCTGTCGTCTGCAGAAAATCGATCCAAAAAGCCACGAAATCAGCACTGTCCCCAGCATACACCGCAAAACATCCATTGCAGCAGCCACGTCTCACGCGGGTGATACACGTCAACTCACGCCGCCCAAAAACAAAAGCACGGTGTACACCTTGGCTTACCCAGAACGGCAGCCATGAAAAGTAGGCGTATTCCTTCGCTTTATCTTGCATATTTTCGGCCAGCACTTCAAGCCCTAAATTAACTCATTCTACCCAATCTCTGAAAAAAGAGATTGGGAAAACCCAAAAAGAAAGGGCCGAGCAGTAAGCAGAAGGATAAGCGGAGAGAGCACGGTTGCAGTCAACATCTTCGAGAAGCCTTGGCTTCCGCAAGTGGAGGGATGGCAAAGGAAAAGAAAATGACGCACGTATCACGAAAACCCAAAAATCAATCTAAAAAGGCAAAAAAAATACACCAAAGATAGCAAAGACCAGGCTTTCCATCGTGTTTAACCACGAAGAGTAAAAGTAGAGCAAGATACGAGAGAAAAGGCTTGGTGATTATACTGGATTGAGTAGGCATCGAAAATAGGCGTGTAGCTTCTCCTCATTCAAAACATGGCCACCCCCTCCCGTCCCCTCTTCCTCACCCTTCTCCACTCCCCGATCCCAACTGCCCGCTGCCCGCTCTACCTTCCCCTCATCCCGATGAAGCCGGCAAAAGTTTTTTTTTCTCGCCTCATTCTTATCCTGAGGAAATGATCCTGTGGTTATCTCATTGTTGACACAGTAAGAACTGCGAATTGCATGGCTCCGAGGATATAGATGTACGGTAGTTACGCAGGTGGTAGTGGGTAGTGTACTTCACATGCACATTGGACGTTGGATTATGCAAGTAAGGTGCATATTTGCTTCAACACGTGCATGCACCTACACACCTCCACGTTTCTCCCACCACCACCACCACCACCACCCGCACCCCTCTACATAACAATTTCATACAATGCCATAGAATAGAATAGCAAAGAGAAATAAAATAAAACAAAACAAAACTCCCCAAATTCCCCAAACGCCCGCATCCCCGCCACACCTCGTATCAACTAAATCACAGACACAAACCTCCCCCCCCCCACACCCCAATCCCATCCCAAGCCAGACAAAAAGCCCAAAACCTACCAAATCCAGTAACCCATCGAAAACAGGCGCACGTCTTGTGTCTTCTTGGAACAAAGCTTGTCTCTCGCCCCTCACGAATAGGAAGCGCGCGGAGGAAGGACAAGACCTGGAAGCGCACGCCTGTCCATAGTCAACGTTTTCTTTTTTGCCGTCTTGTCTTTGGCCTAGTAGGGATACCTTGATCCCCTGTTTTTGAATGGGTTCTCGGCGATGGAGTCTAAGAGGAGAGAAAGAGAGAGAGGGGGGGGGGGGTCCCATGACGTATGTTTGTGAAGAGGGAAGAGGGATACGGGCCGATGAGGCAGAAAGCGGGTTTTACGAGGTTAGGAGGGGGTGGGGGTAATGGGGTTGAGCCGAGTGGGTGACACTGTATATGGACTTGGGGAGTTGTAGAGGAAGAGAAGAGAGGGGTGATGACGATGATGGTTTATGGATATGAAGGGTCATGTTCGTATATATCAAAACTACTCCATAGCCCCCGAATGTTGCTGGCAACAACCTTGAATTTCCGAATCTGATAAGCACGAGAAAAGTGATTGTTGTACTTGTAAATCCATCAAGAAAGAAATAGAAAACGCCTAAGCTATGCTGGAAAAAAAGATGGTCTTTCTACGAATCAAGCAAAACAAACATGTTATTTCGTAAAGAGAAAAAAAAGAGACGAGGACATGGGAATCAGAGCTCATCACGGGTAGGAATACGAATTTCCCAAGACTTAGGACCAGGCACAAAGCCCATCCACCAATTGTACGCACGGCGCATCTCGAGAATGAAGATCTTGGTACTGTTTTTCGTTAGCATGCCATTTCCCCTGAAATTACGAACCGCGTGTGTGTGTGTGTGCGGAGGGGAATATATAGACTTACAATCGGCCTGGAATTTGTGTCCACTGGTACAATATATAGTAAACGGTGCGTTTGACGAGGTTAAACTCTGCCTTGACTTCATCCCACGCAGACATATTCCTTGCATCCCAATCGCGTTGGAACGAAGGAATTTCTTCATCGCCCGTAAGTACGTTAATAGGTTTCGTCTCCTCGGCTTCAAGCGCGAGCTTCGTTTTCAAGGCGCCAGAGTCGGTCTTGGGGACTGCGGATGCAGCACCCTTGGCCACACCTTCTCGCTCGTCAATCATGCGCCGGAACTCTTTGATCGCGGATAGAGAATGCGAAAGGCGGTTCATGGTGTTGATGAGGGCGACGAGCTCGGTGCGGCGAAGAGGTGGGTCCTTGGAAGAATCGTGCTCGTCGAATTCGAAAAGCACCTTGAGCGCTGTTCCGTAGCCGTTGGTCTGGAGCTTACCCCAAAGACGGCACTTGTCGCAACCAACACAGTCCATGATTCTGCTTACATTCCTGAAGCGGTTGCGGAAGTCCTCTTTTAGGGCTACGGTGTCGGGATCCTGGAACATGATCGTCTCGTCGAAAATCTCGGGGCCAGAGGGGAGCGCCGAGGCAAGACGGAGGACAGAGTTCTTGGTGCGGAGATCTTGCTCAGGGTCCTCGGAACAGAATGAGTAGTCGGAAATGTGCTGCCTGATCTTACCGACTGCACGCATAACCAAGGCATAGTTGAAGTAAACATTGGAGATGCGCTCTGGGTGGTTGTGGAGGCGCTCTTCATAGCACGTCAGGTTAGGTCCCCACTGACCGGTCTTCTGGTCGAGGTAGTCCCAGCACAAGTGCGTAGATATGGACGCATGCATACCCGAGATGACACGATGGAAGACGCGCTTCTCCAGGCAGGTATCATCGAATTCAACAGGGTCAAGGCTGTTTACCGGTGATCCGTGGGCAATGGCAGACTGGAACTTCTGCTTTTGGCCCTGCTCTTGGATGACGTTCCGGAGCTGGTTAGCCGCTTGCATCTGTTGTTGGTTCCCAAAGGCGCCAAAAGGTGAGTTGGGTGGAGACGACCCGCCGGCCGCTGGTGCATTCTTCGGGGGCTTGCTAAAGCAGTTTTCGCGGTATATGGCCTCCCAGACCTGCTGAGCTCCTACACCTGCGTATCCGGTGAAACGTTCTGGGTTGTCTACCAGCGAGACGTAATCGCCCTTGGCAGTCGCCGACTCATCATCTGGTATACAGTAGTCGCGCTCGTCGCATTCATCGTCGTACTCCACCACACAGCTCTCATCCACGTCCTCTCCCAGTTCTCCCTGTAGTGGCCGCTTGGGCTCTTCCCTCTGCTGCTTCTTCCCTGGATGTTGTGCTGTCGGTCCCTCGAGTTTGCCCAGCTCCTTTGCGCGCCAAACCAGTGGTATGTCCTCCTCATTGTCTAGCGTATTGACCGCACATGCCACGTTCCCGCACATGCCATTCTCGTCGTCCCAGAAGGGGCATTTCTTGCTGTACAGGCTCAATCGGTAATGTGAGAAGAAGTCGGTGTTTTGAGTAATGGATTGGAGGTAGGGCTGTATAGCGTCGTTTAGTTGCTCGAGGGTGCTGTAGCTTGCGCAAGCGTCTGATACTATGGCTCCCGGCGATATCTGGAACGCAGGTTTAGCACTCTGGCCCTGGGCCCGAGTCGGTGTACATGAAGATGGATTGCTTACGTCGCAAACGTTTGGAGGAGGACTTTGCGCCTTTGAAGGCGCAGCATGGCTTGTAGCGTGTGCACTACCCAACAGCGCAAAGACTGTCAGGTAGAAGACATGCGCCGCTGAGCGCATTGTGGTGTAACTGCGGTCGTACTACTAGTCCTCCGATCAGCAAACGTTTGCAACAGAGCGTCTCCGCGACGTGTGTAGATGCCAAACTTACAATCAACCGTATCCCAGGTATATGAGGTCCCCCGGGAAATTAGCGGCCGAGGAATCGTGTGGGGAATGCGAAGAGGCCAGCGTGTAGGTATCAAAGAAGGCGATTATCCCAGCGAGGATCCTGGCTGTGGCTGTGCGGGTTATGCTCTGTTTGGGAATTTCAGACTCGAAGCAGATTAATTTCTTGACCGGACACCGATCTTGGCCCGAAACCCACAAAAGGGAGGAAGAGCCAAACGCAGAAGGAGCGAGTATAATATATTAAACTCATACCCCGGCTCATGGTTTCTAATCACACGTTGATGGGGCCACTGCAGCTTGTAGCAATGTGGCCTATTACTTAGCAGAGTGTGGCGGTGGACCCTGATGGACCGACCCTTGCAGGCAGCCAGAGGGGGCAAAGACATGAGGCAAAGACGGACCATTCTTTGTCCACCGCTGCTTGAATGAAACGCATCAACACTCGCACAAAACACTAAGAGATAACAAATCCTTCTGCGCCGCCTGCCTCGTCCTCTCCAAGCCATGGCCGAACCTACTACACAGCAACCCACTGGAAGTTGGACCGACGCCTTCCCCGCTCCCCGTATCACTGCGCCTGCCATATCACGCGATGAGGCCCTGTCAGATCTCTCGTCTCCCAATCTCCTCATCGTAGACGTGCGGCGCACCGACTATGAGGGTGGCACGATAAGAGGAAGCATCAACCTGCCTGCACATTCGTTTTACCTGAACAGGGGTGTCTTATACGATCTGTGCAGGCGCGCCGGCGTCACCAGAGTTGCTTTTTACTGCGGTGAGTCTATCATTTTTCGTCCCAACGTGATGCTTAGATGGAAAAACAAGGCGCGAGTGGCGTGAGTTGCATGCCACCTGGAAGCCTGCCTTGCTGAAATACGAATGCTGCATACGTGTGCACAAGTTTGTAGACAATGTCGGCTGAGACGCACCAGGGTCATCTAACGGGAGAGGGCCAAGATGTTCGGGCTGGTTCGCAGATTACATTGCCGAAAAGGGCGATGACAAAATCAAGTCGTTGACTTTGGCTGGTGGCATCAAAGGTTGGGTCAAGGCTGGCGAACCTTTTACGCAGAACATGGACGCCTTCGAACCAGAGTATTGGAAGCAATTCGACTAAGATTTACGAAGAATCATTACAGGGTATCAGTCATATTAGTGCTCTATCGTGTGAGAAGTTGGTCTTTTACACAATCCCTGTACACCTACACTATTTCTAACCACAAACCAACGCGTGCCCCCGTCATATGGGTTTCTTCATTCGTCATCTGTATCATCATCAATTATCCGTCTAGCCCTCTTCCTGGGAAAGGCAGGTTCATCATCCTCCAATTCAGAAGCCGAATCCACAACCACCAATTGCTTCCTGCTCGCACCTGCCACAGGTTTAGCGAGCGGTGCGTCGTCATCGCTATCACTACTGACAACTGCGTCATCGTCTGAAGCGTCGCTCGTAAAAATCTTCTGTCGTTTCGGGGTCCTCTTGGCGCGGCCGGCCTTGACAACTGCTTGTGTTCCTGCTCCGAGGCCAGAAAGGTCAAGACTGGGTAGACTCGAAGTTGGAGCTACCTCTTCTTCCTCGCCCTCAACAATGAAGCTGGCAAGCTCAGAGTCTAGCAAATATGCCTGTGTATCTTGGGGCTCATCCTCACCCAACGTGTCATCCGATCCAATTGTATCGGCTTGAGATGCAACTCGGAATCGAGGGTCTGTTGGCGGCGGGGAAGATTCATTGCCCTCTTGAGCGAGTCTAGATACACGCCAATTAGGCGTCTTTGTTCTTGGGGTTTCGTCATCCACTATTGACTGATTGACAGGTGTTTGTGTGACAGCACTAACTTTCTGTGTGCGGCCACGAGGTGCTGGAGTCTGTGGCGTCTTCGGAACCACATTCTCCTTCGATCTTGGCAAAGGTTTCTCTTTCGGCTTTGGTATCGCTCTTTCTTTTAGTTTTGGTATCGCCTTCTCCTTAGGTTTTGCTGGCGCACTTGCTTTCGGGTTTGACACAGATTTTGCCTTTGTCTTAAGCCCTTGGGATGCGGGTTGGTCATCTTCCCACATGTCGTCGTCAATGACAAGTGCTGGTTCTGGTTCCGGTTCCGGGACAACAAGATCGTCCCCAATGTCTGATTCGCAGTCGGAAAAGTGTAAATTGAGTTTGAAACTATCAAGACGACTGTGGTCCATGTCATGCATACGTTGCATCATGGAAGCAAATGCTTGTGTAGCATGACCTGGGCCAACCCGGCGAGCTGAGTAGGGCAAGATCCGTTGTCGCTCAGGGTATTTCCCTAGATCGAGTACATCGACCATGGGAGCATCGTCGTCGTCGAATACCGTCTGGTATCTTTTCTCAAGATCTTGAGTTGCTTCATCGCTGAGAAGTACCTCCTCCAATGAAGGCATTGTGAACGGCTCCTCGCTTGGATAACTAGGTGCGACCGCTTTCTTTCCACGACCTTTTGGCACAATTTCCTCGTCCATCCGACCTGCAGTGACGAAGCCAGTGATGACGTTGTCGGGCATATGGAACTTCTTTTCGGGCTTCTTCGCACGTCGTCCTTTCTTCGGTTCTGGAAGCCAGTCTTGTTGTGAATTTTCAACTGGTATATCCACGATACGCCGGTCGACAACGGGCTTTACATCCGCCGGCAGGATTCTGCGAGATATGTCGTCGTGGAAGTTGAAATGAGTGCCTGCGGCAATAAGTTCTTGCATCTTGAGGTAGCTGTCGTTTGCCTTGTTCGCATCGTTCTCTTCTTTGCCTTGCATTTGGAGCATAACAATTCTTCCCTCACGCTTTCTTCCCGTACGGCCCATTCGTTGCAGCATACGAATAGGCGATGCTTTTGAGTCGTAGCAAATGATGAGATCTACCTCACCGATATCCAGACCCTCTTCGCCGATCGAAGTAGCAATGAGTGTGTTGAATTCGCCATTCTTAAATCTTTCAATAGCCTCTAATTGATCTTTCTGCTTCATGCCTTCTGAGTTTTTCCCGTGTGCTTGTCCGACAAAGATTCGCGGACGAATCATTGGCTCATGTCTCTTCAGAATGCGCGCAATTTCCTCAGCGCTGTCACGAAAATGTGCAAACACCATGATCCTCGTTTGTGAAGAGGCTGCACCATTAACGCCTTGACCGTCTTCTGCATTGACAAAGTGGTCCAGCACGACTTGTTGTAGATACTCCAACTTCGGATGGCCAACAAAGTTTTCATCAGCCATCCACACTTGAAGACGTCCCATGAGCTTCTTCCAGGCATCGCTGTCGAGAACCTGTTTCTTGTATTTTGACTTTGTCTTTGCACTTTCGTCTTGAAATTCCTTCATCTTGATATAGAAAGGACCTACACCATGAAATTTCAAGAGATCCATTCCGTGCGAGATGGATGCAAGAATCGCAAAGATTGTGTGCACAGTGCTTTGGAGGCCCCGATTTGCGTTACGTCCAGCTTCTTGAAACCACTTCTTCTTGGCTTGTTGGCAGCCAAAGGGTGTTAGATCGCGCGGGTCCTTGCTCCAGTATGCATTCAGACCGGCAATTGTATTCACCAAAGGCTGTAGGGCCTCGCTGTAGAGGTCCATGCACATCTCCATCTCGTCCGTATTCTGAAAAACTTGCTTGTCGATCTTGCGCTGATGTACGTAGCTGCATATGTCCATAGAGTTCTCCGTCCGAATCTCCACCTTGGAAATGTCGAGACCGTCGATGACCTTCTGCACGGACTCCACATCTGCTCCAGGAGTGGCTGTCAGTGCCAAGACGCGGAAGCTAGTATTGAAACGTCGGAGGAAGCTAACGACTTCGACATACGCATATGCACCCGTGGCTCGGTGAGCTTCGTCGACCACCAGTAGCACAATCTTTTTTGGATCCGCATATCCAGCCTTCAAATCGTTCAAAAGCGTCTGTGGTGTCATGAAGAAGACTCTCTTTTCCTTCCACTCTTCAGCTCTTAAGCCTGTTTGGACGCCTCCCGTGAGCATTGTGGTATATGAGCGGGGGATACCTGCAATCTTGAAGCAGGCTTCAACTTGCTGGGCTACCAGAGGTTTAGTGGGGGCAACAAAGACGATTTGAGAGTCGACCGTCCATCGGAACCAGTTGAGAATGATAGTCGCGGCAATAAATGTCTTACCAAGACCAGTAGGGAGAGCAACCAATAGGTTGTTGAAAAGGCCTCTTTGAACAATGTTGAACTGATAGTCTCGAATGGTACCCAGATTCGTCGGATAAACCCATGTCTTGATGGCTTCTGGGTTGAGCTTGTGGTGGGTGGGAGGCTCTGCTTTCTGATCAACAACGAAGCTGTAACGCTTGTTCACCTGAGATTGCGATGTACTGTTGTTGGCGCCAACGGATCCAAACAGCGTTGTCTGTCGTAGGCCTGTCTGAGGTGCCACAGGACGCTTGCTAGCACTGGCAGTTTCAGGCTCAGCTTGCTTCTGCGGAGACGAGGACGAAGAAGCGAATGCATCAGATGGAAGGTCGGCTAGGTCTTGTGTGAAGTCATACTCAGGAGTCACAGTGCCTCCCGTACGTTCTGCTAGAACCGGTAATTGAGGAGACTCGTCCAAGTCGATAGTCGAATCGAATAGATCTGGAGATGGTGGTGCTTGTGGGGTTGGCCGAGACGGTATCGACTTTCTACCCGGCAAAGACACGGTCTTGGTTGCATTTAATTCGGGCCCCTTGACTGACCTAGGGGGTTTGTGCACACCTATGGTGGTGGATTGCTTTGCCCATATTGCACCTCTTGGCTTCCAAGGTGGCGAGTGTTCCTGTGGCGGCTGCGTATAAAAGACGTCTGGCAAGTCTATATGCGTAGTTGGAATGTGGATGCGTTCCTGACGCTTATTGGCTGCTGTGGCCTTTGTAGGTGATGCAAAATCTGTTTCAGAAACGTCATTTTCGCCAGATGTCGATGTCGCTTTTTTCCTACGACTCGACGAAGCGGCCTTGCGAGGGGGCGACAGGTTTTCGCTGTCTGGCTCGGACAATGCATGGGCGTCTTCTTGACTACTGTCTTCGCCCTCATCAGAAGACACAAAAGGGCCTTTCCGACGGCTGGTTTGTGCTCTGGTAGAGCTGGATGCTGCTCGCTTGGTCGTACTGCTGGCTCTTTGCCGCTTGACGGACCGTGGGGAAGGTCGAAATGCACGAGCAGTCTCCTCTTCGGCCTGGGTAGCGACGTTCAGGAACTCGGTATCATCAAACTCATCGCCGTAGTCGTCACTGTCGCTGTCACTGTCATCCATGGTGGGTGACGGCCAAGGCAGCAAGGTTTGACAGCGGCGTTGGGGTGAAGGGCACGACGCGTCGGTGTTCAGCGCGTGTGGTAAGATGAATGCGGAAAGGCAGGCTGACCCCTGTAACGGCCGCGGTTTCCCACTTGTAGGGTTCTACCGACGTGCATTCGTATCGTGCTGTCGGGCCGACGGCCGATACCCACCTCGGTATAGTCAAAGCTAATAAAAGGGCTACGAAAGCGTGACTCGCTATGCCCCTATGTAATAACCGGGTTTGCTCAGGCACAATAAAAGCTAGGCTTGCTGCCCCAGATTCTCGTTGCACACGCCCACACTCGTTTCTTTTTGGCTGTACATACTGCTCCATCATCCACGCTCGCTAATTGCTACTTATCCATACTAATTTACGCCACACGCAACCACACGACACAATGAAGTACTCTACCGTCATCCTCTTCGCCATTGGCGCCTCGGCCCAGAGCATCACCACCACCACTGGATCCTCGGCGCCCGCGTCGACTGCGCTCTCATCCGCCGTCCAGTGTGCTATGGCTTGCAATGCAGGCGATGTCAACTGCCAGGCCGCATGCTTGGGCAACGCTCGCCCCAACGCTTCCCAGGTCATCGAGACCAACGAGTGCGCCGCCAAGTGCGACCAGGGCGATGGTTCTCCTGCGGCCACCGATGCTTACTCCAAGTGTGTCGACACTTGCATCACCAACCACTTCCCCAGCAGCCAGACTGCATTCGTCGATAGCCCGGCTGGTGCTGGTGCTGCTGCTCCCAGCAACGCTCCTTCCAGCGGCGCTGCTGCTGGTGCCGGCGCCAACTCTGCTAGGCCCACTACTACCGGAGGTATGTTGCAAAACACTCGGTATTCTGCCTGTGACGATCATCTGCTAACCGTGCACTAGGATCTCAGTCCCCATCTGGCTCTCCTTCTGGCTCTGCCTCTGGATCTGCTGGCCGGCCTTCGTCTACTGCCGCAGCTGGCGCAGCCGACAAGACCTCTGCCCAATTCTTCGGCGCTGGTCTTGCCGGTCTCCTTGCTGTTTTCGCTTTGTAAACGGGGTGACACGCTACGCTTTGCAATGGCCGCATGTTTCTCAAACGCATGGTCGATCAAGGTGATCAGGGCGATCGCCGGGGTCGAGGTTTAATACGAGCATAGTTATTTTGTTTGTTTGATAAACCAACCATTCAAAAGGCTGTTTTTGTAGTAATTGAATTGATTGTCGGTTGTTGATTGTGATTGTGCCCTGCGTAATTGAATCACCATGTTGCTTCTCCACATTTGCCTGACTGTGTGAGCTTGGGTGAAATCGGGTCGTCGCGTGGACGGGGATCCACACTGGGGCTACTAGCGCAGCTAATAAGATGGCCATGGTCCGTGCGTCAATGCAGGTCAGACCGGCATCATCTCGGGCATAGACACACACACACATATGTCATCAGAAGCCCCCATCCAGACCGTGAACTAAGTAATGCCCATTTACCGAGAGAGAAAAAAAGGTTTCACTGCTCGAATACTGTCAATAAGGCGATGAGAAAAAAATGGCTTGTTCGTGTTTTTGGTTTTCGCACGATGAGATTGCCTGTGGTCATCTGATGTCAGAATCATACTGGGTGGTGGAGACGGCCTTGTCCGCGTCTTTTGAGTGGCGGCCACACCCCGGCAGAAAGCAAGTTATTGGGCAGACCTGGTCGTGTGCATAAAACGTCAAAACTCTTGCCGCAGGCCCAGTCTTGGATCAGAGTGGTTGTTCCCGTATACCATATTTGTTCATGCAGAGTGCGGATTGTGGGCTGAGTGTGACGAAATCAGGGCCTGGATAGAATAACGGAAAAGGAGAAGCGCGCGCCACACATGAGTACATGTCAGGAAGTCGCTCGTCAAATGGAAACAAGGCTCCGTCCGTCAGTCTTTTTGGTCCACAGTGTCTGCTGCCGGGATAAGATCAGTAAAGCGCCTATTAGAGGTCGCGTATCTCCGATATATTAGTCTGGCTAGTAGACGTCTACTTGCACCCGCAGCGATCGCTTTGCCACATGGTTTTGGAATTGTCGATTCTCACCTCGAGGCTGGTCTGCACCTATTGGGCACCCTGCCGCACAACTCTTTGGCGTCACCGAGACCACCGGAGTGCTTTCCGTTCTCTAACGTTGCTGCTGCCTGTTTTTCTCCTGCTCAAAGCAGAAAAAATATGTCAAGTCAAACTAGTCCTGTTCCAGGAGTTCAGACTCATGGTTCTTTACTGTCATCCTGATCTGCCCCTGAGGGCCTGTTGGTAATATCCGCAGTCGGGAGCATTTTTGCCACTCCTCGTACGCACTGTTTTTGACCCTGGGACGACGCACCCAGAGATTGCACAATATACGTTGTTCTGTAAGAAGACATGTTGTCCTTTGCGATGTTTGATTGTACCTTTAATTTTCCTATCTCTTCAGACAGGTTTGCCAAGGCCACAAAACTGGCTTCTAATTCATCATGTATGGGTGTCGCAGTGGACTCATGACCATGAGGCATCCGAATACGGTCCTTACGATTCCATCTGCTTCCATGTCAACCAGGACGCTGTCCATACTCCCACACATATTTCATGTCGTTAGTATCACCATAAGCAACTCTCAAGTCGGTGTCACCCACATAGAAGAAGTAATTCCACATTATCGTGTTGTCCCTGTGGTTAAAGCTGCCAGCAATTGGAGGCACTTAGTGATGGGATCACCCTTGTAAGGCCGACTGCGTGTTCCGCAAGCAACCGAGGCACCTTAATCCGAAGCTCTGCTGAATTTTGGCAACGGTGATCTTGACTGGTGTCGGGAACGCGCGAATATGCATTTGACCACGGGCAACTGTTGACAGTGGCATAATGAGTTTGTGCCGACATGGTTCTGCCTTGTTGGATGCTTGAGCAGAAAATGGGCACAGGCTCACGGCTAGATTGCACCCTGGCCGCAACCAGTGTCGTGAGTGGGTGGGCGGCAGTAGTCACAAAGCGAGTGTCGGTAACGATCTGGATTTTGCTGGGCCAGTCGGGCGAATGGGGAGCGGGCAGTGTGACGCTGATGAGGATTTGCTGGCGTGCGGCTGGTGTTTGGAAGGGGGCGGCCAGGGCCCTGCCTACTCTAGTGATGCCGCTGGGTAATCCCGCGAACCGAACGGCTGCATCACCGCTTCGCGGACAGACGTGCGACACAACGGCGAGCGCTCTAAACATGCGGCCTCAACACAACGCAGGTTGGAGATGAACATGGTCGGGCCGTCTGAGACCGGGCTGATGTGGCCCGAGGCAGTGGTTGTGTGTGTAAGAGAGTCATACGCGAGCAAGCTTAGCAGGCCAGCCAGGACCGCGGAAGACATTGTTAGCAATCAACAAGAGCGGCGCGCCATGAGTTTGGCCGTCGCGTGAGCAGCAGGCGCTCGACAGCAACTTGGCCAGCCAGTGTGACGATGGATGTGTGTCGTGGAAGATGCGGCATGCCCATCCACGACTCTGTCGAACGAGCTGCGAGATGTCGTTGGACCCCTGTCGAGCGCTAAATCTATTTAGTACGTAGACCACCATACATCGCCTCCTTCAACCTTCCTCAGTGTCCCCACGCCGCGCACACGGCGCTCATTGTGAGATCCAGCGCAGTATCAGACCATGGGGCGCATGTGTCCGATGGGGCGGGCAGGCTGTGGTGTCCGGACAGACTGCTACCAGGCAGTGTGCCTGGACTGTCACCCTTGTGCAGACTGGCCATGTGTGCGGCACCACGACTGAGACATCTGGGAGAACTTGCCAAATAGCAGAGATAATGGCCGTATGAGCGGGGCGTTGGCTATGAGTATTAGACAGGGGTAGTGGAGATCGTGGGTTGACGAAGCGTGTGAACATGAACGACGCAAAAAAAAAAACACGCCCATGATAAAAACCACGCGGTCCCCAGAGGCCCCTCAGCAGCGGACCCCCAGCGGATGAAGCACAGCGGGCAGCACTGCGGCATGGGAGGGTGTTGGCGCTGCGGCGAGGGTGCTGTTGCGAGCAAGCACCGATGAGAAAGAGAGATATGCGTAAGAAAGAACTAGGTCCCACGGACATAGCCTTGGGCCTTGCTTGGCACCGTTAGACCCATACTACAGCGAGTCTATCCCGCCCTCGCCATCTCTCAATTCCTTCAACCACTGCTCCCTTCTCCACTGCCCTCAACCCTCCGCCTCGCTTTCTCCCGCCAGATCGTGAAACAATACCTGGTTTCGCCATCGGCCCCATCAGGACAAACGTCTACAATCTCCAAAATTGCCTGCTTTGAACTCACTGCCCACCAAGTTCGTGTGTATGCGCTCATGGGCATTCTCATGCTACGTTGATATCCCTACTTGACGGGCTTTTCCTTCACCAACAACCCCGGCGACAGCCCGCGCCTGCTTTGAGAGGGTTCCACGCCGCCTTTTGGCCCGTTGTTTGTATCAAGTCCATTACCCCGTGCAAGACTCGCCATGGCCGACGCAAAGACGGACGGGGGCGAGGCTCCGTCCTCGACGACTGGAGGCCTGTCTAATGCCCCATCACCGCGCAACGAAGAGGACGCGCCAAACAGCCTACAGCCTCCACCCGGCGCTGCGTCAGAAGTAGCGCCTTCAAAATCCACCAGCAGGGCTTCTTCCACCCGGAACTCGACTCCCGCTGCTTCTCTCGAGGTGCGCCAACCCGCACCAGACGCCGACGACGCGTCTTCAGCCATGGACGACGTGCAACCCTCCCTGGAAGCGGCCAATGGTGCCTCTAGCAAAACGAAACCATCATCCAAGGAGCCCGAGCAAAATGGTGAGGCAGCAGCATCATCCTATGGCACGCGCTCGCGAGGCCGCCCAGGCCGGTCGCGACCTAATTACGCAGAGGACGCCGAAATGGACTTTGAAGTGCCAGCTGCATCTGCGAATGGCAACGTGTCTGATCCACCGTCGCGTAGTTCCGTGGCTCCCGACAGCGGGCATGCTTCGAGTGTGAGTGGAAAGAAAGGTTCCGGCCCTGCACAAGGCAATGGGTCGTGGGGTAATTCCGGCTCCAACACCAAGGACAGCGCGGCGAATCCCACTGCTCCCAGCACCTCAGCCACGGCTGCATCGACTCAGTCTAGCACCTCGCAGCCTCAGCCCCCAACAAAACGGCGCAAAAACGCTGCTGCCAGTGCCGCAAATGGTAGTCACGCAAGTGCCACAGCGCCAAGCCAAGCAGGGGCGAAGCGCGGCAGTCAGGCCAGCACCATGGTGGCCGCCAGCAGCGCGCGAGAGTCCAACATGATGACTTTTGAGAACACGGCTGCCATTCTCAAAAACGGCCGCCTCGAGGCTGACGATGGCCAGACCGTGTCTGTCAATGGTAAGTTGTCTTCTGCCTGGGCTGCAGCTGACGGTCGCTCCGTTACGCCAGCCACGTCCTGCGGGTTGAGCAATGCATTCTAATTGGACGTCCAGATCAAGTGTACCTTGTGTGCGAGCCGCCCGGCGAGCCCTACTACCTCTGCCGGGTCATGGAATTCATCCACGTCGACAACGACCCCAAGAAGCGGGTCGAGTCTTTGCGCGTCAATTGGTTCTATCGCCCACGAGACGTGCAGCGCTACAACAATGACACTCGTCTTGTCTATGCGACGATGCACTCGGACCTCTGTCCCATTGCATCCCTCCGGGGGAAATGCCAGATTCTGCATCGCAGCGAGATTGGCGACTTGGACGAGTACCGCAAGACCAAGGACAGTTTCTGGTTCAACCAAGTCTTTGATCGCTTCATTCATCGCTGGTACGACGTCATCCCGGTGTCCTCGGTCATCAATGTCCCGGACAAGGTCAAGAAGGCGCTCGACGAACGATGGAAGTACATTTGTCTCGAGACCAGTCGCGTCAAAGAATTGACCAGCGCCGTCAAGAGCTGCAAGCGTTGTATTGGATATTGCGCAGCGTATGTCTTTCATTCAACTGTCCACGTGACAACGCTAACTTGATTAGGAATGATTCGGTTGAATGTGCAGTATGCCACAACACATATCACATGAACTGTGTTCGCCCACCGCTCCTGAAGAAGCCATCCCGTGGTTTTGCTTGGGCTTGCGGGCCATGCAGCAGGGCTCAAGAGAAGAAATTAGAGGCGCGTCTGGGCACCACCAATGAAGATGCCGAAGAAGAAGAGGTGATAGACGAGGAAGAGGAAGAGGCCGGCGTCGACACCAATGCACCAACCCCGGATCCTGATTCGCAAATCGACACACATCCTGCCACGCAGGCAGAGATCGCTCTAGCCAAGATGTGGCCTATGCGGTACCTTGGCATCCACTGCCGGGTAGAGGACGCACTGCAGTACGATGATCGAGCAATCTATCCTCGCGCCAGTTCACGGCTAGGTCCCAGACACCAAGCCAATGTCAATGTCTGGCACGGGCACCCTGTCGAATTCGTCAAGCCTGCAGAGATTAAGAAGCGATATGTCAAGGCAGCAGGTAACAAGAAAGAAGGCAAGCTGTCCAAAGAAACCGTCGCTGCAATCGAAGCCGACAAGGCAGAGAAGGCTAAGCGCCCCAAATGGGTCATGGATGAACCTCCTGGTTATGTTCGCCGTGGTGAAGACTTGCCGAACAAGGATCCCAAATGCACTGCGGAACTGATCTTCAAGATGCCTCCTTTGGGAGTACATTCGACACGCGGAGAAGACAATCCCCCAACAGTCACCGAAGAGCAAGTCAAGGCTTATATGGACCGAGCGAAAGCCTTGGCCAAGTCGCACGTTGGAGTAGAGCCCTACAACACAAATTTCTTGGACAAGTGCTTGGCTCTGTTCACTAAGCATCAATACGACGCCGATGTTGCTTTGAAGCATGTCAAGAAGATTGACAAGCGGAGAGACCTGAGGGAACCCGAGCTAACCAAGGAAGAAGAAAAGAAGTGGAACGAAGGTGTTGCAAAGTACGGTTCAGAGATCAGGCTCGTCCGCCAGCACACCAGCAAGACCATGTTCTATGGAGACGCCGTACGCTACTACTACATGTGGAAGAAGACACCGAAAGGAAGAGAAATCTGGGGCTCATACAGCAGTCGGAAAGGTCGGACCAAGAAAGTTGAGCCTGACGCACAAGCTCGCCTTGTTGATGATGTTGCGGACGACCAGGACGATTCAGCATTTGACAGTGCCAAGGCCATCCAACGCAAACGAGTATTCCAATGCAAGTTCTGCGCAGTTCGACATTCTCGACAATGGAGACGGGCTCCAGGCGTGACTCCTGGCCAGATGGTGCCGCCTGATGGCCGTTCCAAGGACAAGACTGGGTTCCTGATTGCGCTTTGTCTACGTTGTGCAAACTTGTGGCGCAAGTACGCAGTGACATGGGAAAACGTCGATGAGATTGCTAAGAAGGTTGCACAAGGTGGAGGAAAGGCCTGGAAGAGACGTATTGACGAGGAGCTCCTGCGCGAGGTCTACGCTGCACAGTCAGATCCCAGCTCGAAGAATGCTACTCCCGAGTACATCGAGCTCCCAGCCGCTACAGCCCAACCAGTTGCAGAGCCCCCAAAGAAGAAGCAGAAGACTGTGGCCGCTGTGAATGGAGACAGTGGAACATCGACACCAGTCAGCGAACCTGTTCCGAAGAAGGAAAAGAAGGAGAAGCCTGCCCCAGTCGTCAAAGCACCTACTCCTCCTCCAGTCCCGTCGCCCCCAAAGTATCGAGCTTTGCCCTGCGCTGTGTGTCGATCGGCAGAAGGCACACGTTTGGAATGTGCGGCTTGCAAGATGACGGTCCACAAAGCCTGCTATGGTGTTGAAGAAACACGACAAGCCAACAAGTGGTACTGTGATCCATGCAAGAATGATAAGAAGGAAAGCGTCTCATATGTAAGTCAAATTTGCTACATTGACGGAACTATACTAATACACTTCAGACGTACGAATGCGTTCTATGCCCTCAGAAAGATACAGAACAAGAATTTTATGAGCAACCAAAGGTTACGCACAAGAAAAAGACTGACCGCGATCGGGAGAAGGAGCGGCTGGAGAAGGAGCTTGTCGACAAGGCCAAAGAGGAATATCGTCTTCGGCAGCAGGAGAAAGGCCGGCCACTTGTTCCTCGTGAGCCGCTCAAGCGAACCGCTGACAACAACTGGGTACACGTGTACTGTGCCCTCTGGCACGCTGAGATCAAATTCAGCAACGCAGCCCGCCTGGATATGGTCGAGGGCATCGGAGCGCCAACGCTTCGATATGACGCAGTCTGCAAGCTGTGCAAAACGACCAAGGGTGCATGCACGTCGTGTCTGCAGTGTCACGCAACATTCCACGTTGGCTGTGCTCACAACCATGGGTACATACTCGGTTTCGACATGACCCCGGTCAAGGTCTCCCGCAGAGACGCAGTACCCACAGTGACTATGAATGGGGAAACGGGAACCCTGATTGCGGCAATCTGGTGCAAAGAGCATACTCCCAAGACGATTGTTCATCCCATGAACGAGGAAGTGGAAGGAACAGATCTGATTGCGCTCCAACTCTTTGCTCGCGAATTCAAACAGGCCGATCTTACCCTAACGGGTACAGCCCGCAAGGCCAATCTTGTTGATCAGTCGACGCGCATCGCCCCACAGGCTGTGCAGGCACCAACTAACCGTAGAGCATCCGCGGTCACGGCCCCTACTCCCACTTCTGCACGAGGACGACAATCGAACGCAGGCATATCTGTCAAGGAAGAGCCAAGTGAGCCATTAGTGTACAAGTCTGAGCGCAAGTGCGTACGCTGCAAGATTGAAGCTAGTCCGCGATGGTGGAAGGTGGATGGGGAAGTGACACCAGGACAAGTTTCCCGGGTTGTGGATGGCCCGCTGGACATGAAGAGTGGCGGGGACCTGAGCGGCCATATGGAGAGGAAGCCCCTTGTCGAGGAGGGCAAAATCGTCAATGGCAACGGTAGCGAAGACCATGCCATGTTGGACGCCCCAGCTGTTGCTTCGCCTAAAAGCAAGAGCCTGCGCTTGGATACCAGAGGGGCAGTTGCTTCGTCTGGTGCCTATCTCTGTCAAAAATGCCATTGGAAGAGGAAGAACGGGACGGATGAAGAGGAAGAGGAGCGAGCGAGGTCAGTCTCGATATTCAAAGAGCCGCCGCCGCCGTACCCCCTACCTGCAGCGCAGATTCCCCAATATGCGCCGCCACCACCACCTGCGTTGGCTGGTGCATGGACACTGCCTGGTGGCCCACCAAACCAACCGCCTCCACTGCCGTCATGGCACAGTGGTGTACCGCCTGGGCCTGGCCATCACCTACCCAATGGTACCGGATACGTACCCCCACCGCTACCAGCTCCAACAGTAGGCCACAACGCTCCTTACCACGCCCCATATCCGCCTCAGCCGAATGGATACGCGGCATTTTCGGGTGCGCCGATGCACTCGGCGATTGTAGCAGCAGGGCTTCGGCCACCGTACTCGGGACCGCCTATTAGCGGACCACCACAGCTGCATCAAGGCAACGGCTCTATGCTGGTGAATGGCGCAATGCCGTCGCCTAGGACAATACCGTACTCGCCCACGCATCATCACGCACACCCAGCCTCACGCGAAAGCGCATTCATTGCACCTCCGCCTCCTGCGGTAGCGCAATACCCGGGGATCCATGGTAGTCCTGCAACTGGCGGGCCGGCTACCCCTATGGACGCAGTGATGCGGGATGCTCCGGTGGTGACATCGGCGCCAACTGAACGAGCAAGCACGGGGGCAAGTGCCAGTCCATCACTTCGCAACTTGCTGCATTAGACTTTTGCTTACTCTACTTTGATGTAATTGTACACAACTGGGTTTGACTCTTTCTTTTTTTTCTTTCTTTTCTCTTTGACGTTATTTTGTCTATGCTTGAAGCATGGGGTTGGAGTCGATGCCTTTTGGCATTTTTATAGCATGGAGTGTAGGGATACCTGTGGTCAGCGATGCAGTACTCTACTTGGGATTGCGAAACCAGACAGGAGATTCGGAGTGTGGCGAGGGAGGGCAGGGCAGGGCAGGCAGGGCAAAGGGATTAACAGTTGCATGTGATAGGGGCATTGTTGGGTCTGTGACTTTTTTTGGCTCCCGGCGTTTGGTGGCATTATACCACAACGTCTTTCTTGGTCAATGGTTGTCATTCTTTGTTTTGCGTGAGGCTCCCGGCGGAGCGGAGGGTAGCAGGTAGTGGAGGTAGTGGTAGCAGGTAGCGGGCAGGGCAGCGTCTATGATTCATTGTCAGGGAGCCAAGAAAGGCGGACATGGCTGGTTGAGCGTGGCTAACGCGCGCACCAAAGAAAACATGTTTCAATATCGACTACTCGCCCTCAACAAGTGTCGCGGCACGGTTTGGATGCTTACTTTTTCCGAAATCAATGGCGCTACGGCCACGGTATGATAATCCTTTACGAGGCTGATGTGAGGAGCGTAAGTGTCGTAAGGGCAGAGGGTTCGGCGCCGGTAGGGCAAGCTGACGTATGCCAGTGGCAGTCATGTGGGCGACGACGACGACAATAAGCTTTCTGGGGCTGGGGCACGCCAGCCCTGCAAGGGGAAAAACGCCTCGTCGACCCGGTCCACGCCACGCCAATCCGCGCGTCCCTTGCATATGCTAACCATGTCTCCCTCCTGCTCCACCCCCATCATCCCGACCTCCTCTCTTCCCCAACCTCGACTCCTCACCAGCCACACAACTATCATTCATCTCCACTTTCTTTTTTCTTTTTTCTCCTTGTGTTCCCTCCTCTCGCTCCCCCAATTCCGCACGTATATTTTTAGCCTTTCCTACAACAACAACCTCATCCTCGTTGCTCAATCGCCTGCATCCTGTCACTCCTCCATACTAGTCGTCCGGCAACCAGTGTCCCCCCTCCTTCAAAGTCGACGTTGGCTGCCTGCCTGCTGCAAACTTGAAACCACCACACACCCACGCCACACACGGGTGAAACACCGCCCGTTGCTAAATCCTCTCCCAGACGCGACACACACAATCCCCGCGGCATCTCGGGCGACCGAAGGCGAGCCAACTGCGAGTTTGAGTGGCGCAGCTTGTTCCCGCCCGCTACCCGCTGAGAGGGGCTGCATATCATCCTTCTGGCCCTGCGCAGCAATCCGCTTTCGCGCCCTCTTATTATTACTATACGACTCGCGCTTTCTGATTCCCCACGTTCCTCCTTACATTGTTTTTTTTATATTTTTTTCCCTTGGAGATTCCCTTCTCCTACACCCCTAGTCCTCTCCGCTTTCCATATCTGATTTCCGGCTTGCTCATCATTTTTATTGTTTGCATTTGTTTTGATCAATATACCCGGGAGACGTGTCCGCTTGCATAAGTGGATATTTGCATATACACACATATATACACATATACAGCCATGGCTCTGTTAAAGAGGTATTATTGCGCTGAGACGGTGGACGGCGATACAGAATGTTTTGTCGAGGACGGGTTCTGGTACACAGAGGTATGTGTTATTATTCAACTTGTCAGCAATAACTCTAAAAGGAGAAAACTAACTTTGAGATCAACAGAGGGGCATCATCATCAAATGGATCGTCTTCGCACTGTTCTTCATCATATTCTTTGGCTGGTTCGTCGGCGGCCGCATCCACGCAAAGCAACGGTTACGAAAGGGTCTACCACTACTGTCGTATCACCGCGTACGTTCCTTCTTCCTTTCCACGTATGATACAAAGTGTAGTTTACTAACATCCATCTAGTTCCTAATCTCCTACTCTGAACGCCAACGCCACGGTCAAGTGCCCCAAAACCACTTCACCTTCTACCAAACACAAAACCCTTATGCCACCAACAACGGCGCAAATCCCCAGTACACGCAGCGTCAAGACGGCGCGTGGGCGGAACCCCCGCCACTGTATCAAAACAACGATGCGCCGCCGCAGTACTTCGCACCACAGGGCCCTGCAAAGACGACTCCGAACCAGTACGCCATGGAAATGGGACAGTATAGCGGTCCACCAATGGCACCCGGACCCCAACAGAGCGGGGTGGTAGGCAGTGCTCCTGCTACATCAGACGTCGAGCAAGGGCAAGCATCATCCCAGGAATTGCCGCCCCGACCAGCTCAAGCCAAGATTATGGGAGTCTTGGGCCGATTTAGGCGGTAAAACTGACTGTCGGTCCCCTCTGCAGAGAGAAACGAAAAAAAGAAGAAAAAAAAATATGAAAGTTTCTTTCTATCCATTGTATAAGAAAATCATCATTATTGAGAGAATTCAAAGAGTGTGTGTGACTGGATCATGCCCCGTGTATTCTTTTTTTTGAAAGGGGGAGGGGTAGTCTTTGTACAAAAAAAGACATACTTGTAATCAAAGGGGTGGGAGGATATGAGATGGAAAGCATCAGCATCCTTTTTTTTTACGTTAATTCACATGAAGCAAAGCGAGCGTTTATTTGTTGAATTTATTTGTTTGATTGATTCCAAAAGAGATGCTACTTATATTGCAGGGTCGTGACATTCGTGAGTTGAAATGCGTATGCACGACTATATGTGGGTGTGTGTATGCATACGGTATAAAAGCCGTGATATGATGAGAAGAAAAAAAAAGCATAAACAAACGGATTAATCAATGTCCATGGCATCTCCGCCTACTTCGTCGGCGGGGGGTATATCATTACTCCTCTCCACCACCATGCTCGACTCTGCACCTCCCGTCTCCGCACCTCTTACAAAAACACCTGGCGGCTCCGTAACCGGATTAACCTGCCTATCCCTAATCCGCTGGCGCGTCTCCACAATTGCTTTCCTGACATTATCCTGCGCCTCAGGCACCGTCAAGCTAGTCGGAACATTGTACAGCACCATCTGGTTCTGGGGGTTAGGCGTTGGGTCCGGGCCACGCAGGACGTGGGCGGGGATCCTGGAGAGGTGCTTTTCAATGTCGGAGAGGAAAATGGGGTTTTCCTCGTCCGACTCGATGTCGCTGAGCTCGGCGCTGAGGTCCGAGATGTAGACGCGGTGGGGGGTGTCTTCGATGTCCATGGTGTCGTGGGCCCGTGGCTTGCGGTTGCGGCGGGGGCGGGTGGAGGCGAAGGCCAGGGCGTCGGCGACGGGAGTAGGCGACGATTGGGATTGTGTGGTGGTTGTGCCTTGCGAGGAGCCTGGGACGGGTATGTAGAGGCGCGTGCCGTTGTGGTCGACTGTGCATGGTGATGTTAGTTACGATGTACTTTATGCCTTATGCAACGGGTGAAGACGACATACCCAGATTCAACAGATCAAAGCGCTTGCTCAGCCGCTGCTCGTTCTCCAGCGAGCCATCGGCAGGCCTCTTCTTGCCATGAGGCGCATTCTGCTGTTGCGCATAGGAAGCGGGCCGGGCCTGGCTACTGTGCGCTACGACTTGGGCCATGCATGCATTGCAATCTGCGTCGCTTGGGAATGTTCAGATCGGGCAGATTTTTTGGAGAAGAAGAAAAAGGCCAACATGCAAGTATCCTGGCTGGCCGTTCTCAGGGTCGTTCGGGGGACATCGGGGGGGATGTCAGGGACATGGTGGATTGGCGTGTTATAGGCGGATGGGGGCGGCAGCGGCAGGAGGCTAGGCGCAGGTGCGTGAAGCTTCCAGAAGGGCCACCACCCACCACCCATGATGGCAGACGCCCGCCCCGCATTCGCCTATGATGCCGCTACTACGTCGTGCTAAGTACTTACATCGCCTATGGGCTTATGGGCTTACTGTGTATGGGCTTATGCGCCTGCAGCAGTTCTCGGCGCCGTTCCGCCCACGCACCCACGCACCCACGCACCCACCGTTGTTGTCTGGTTTTGGGCTGGTGTTAGGCCTGGTGGGTGAATGCTGCTGCTGCTGCTGCACCGCAAGATAGCGGCCGCCCCTCTGAGTCACCCAGGGCCCAGAGCCATCAGCGGCCCATTGCCATTGACTCTGCCCACGGCCTTCTCCCCTCGCCTATTCTCCTGCACGCGCCCGCTTTGCAGACCCCGACACCCCTCCATCTCTCCCTGCCCCTCCTCCTCCTCCTCCCCTGACCCCTCCTCCCTCACCACTACCACCACCGCGCCGGCCGCAACCATGTCACTCGCCCAGGAGAAGCACGAATGGGGCGCCGTCCGCGTGCGCCAGACCTTTCTCGACTACTTCAAGGAGCACGGGCACACGTTTGGTAGGCTCTCACCCCACTCCCACGGCCTTTGCTGCCCCTCTCTCTCCTTCTCCAGCATCATGTCAATTGACTCCGACAACAAACAGTCCCCTCCTCATCGGTCGTGCCCCTCTCCGACCCCACCCTCCTCTTCACCAATGCGGGCATGAACCAGTACAAGGCCATCTTCCAAGGCACAATCGACCCCTCGTCCGACTTTGCCCAGCTCAAGCGCGCCGCAAACTCGCAAAAATGCATTCGTGCCGGCGGAAAGCACAACGATCTCGACGATGTCGGCAAGGACAGCTACCACCACACCTTCTTTGAGATGCTGGGCAACTGGAGCTTCGGCGACTACTTCAAGAAGGAGGCTGTTGGCTTCACCTGGGAGCTGCTCACAAAGGTCTACGGCATCGACCCCAAGAGGCTCTATGTCACCTACTTTGAAGGCACCGACGAGCTGGAGCCAGATCTCGAGGCCAAGGAGCTGTGGCTCAAGGCTGGTGTGCCCGAGGACCACATTCTGCCTGGCGACATGAAGGACAACTTTTGGGAGATGGGCGACCAGGGTCCATGTGGGCCTTGCTCAGAGGTGCACTATGACTTGAGGGAGCCTGAGAATGGCGAGTACAGAAATGCCGCTTCGCTCGTCAACATGGACGACCCCGAGGTCATTGAGATCTGGAACAACGTCTTCATGCAGTACAACCGCGAACCCGACCGATCACTGCGACCCCTGCCCAACAAGCACATTGATACCGGTATGGGATATGAGCGACTTGTCTCGGTACTGCAACACAAAAAGTCAAACTACGACACTGATGTTTTCACGCCATTGTTCCAGAAGATTCAGGAAATTACTGGAGCACGCGAGTACAGGGGCAAGTTTGGCGATGAGGACCCCGATGGTATCGATACCGCATACCGAGTCGTCGCAGACCACGTCCGAATGATGAGCTTTGCCATTGCCGACGGTGGTGTACCGAACAACGTTGGCCGAGGATACGTTGTGCGTCGAGTGCTGCGAAGAGGCGCTCGCTATGCGCGCAAGTATTTTGCCTGTGAGATTGGTGACTTCTTCTCCAAGATTATCCCCACACTCGTCGAACAGATGGGAGACATGTTCCCTGAAATCAGGAAGAAGCAGCAGGATATCATTGAGATCCTGGACGAGGAGGAAAAGGCATTTGCCAAGTCACTGGATCGCGGTGAATCCATTTTCGAAAAATACGCCCAAAAAGCGAAGACGAAGGGATCAGATGAGCTGCCAGGAGACGATGTTTGGCGGTTGTACGACACCTACGGTTTCCCTGTTGATCTGACAAAACTCATGGCTGAAGAGCGGGGCTTGAAGATCAATGACAAGGAAGTCGAGGTGGCACAAGAAAAGGCTCGCGAGGCCAGCAAAGGCGACAAAAAGGCTGCTGGTCTGCTGGTCAAGTTTGACGTACACGACCTCGGTGCGCTGGAAAACATGCCAGAGGTTCCAAAGACGGATGATTCACCAAAGTACGGCCGCGAAAACATCACTGCCGTTATCAAGGCCATATATCACAACAAGAAGTTCCTCAAGAGCACTGCCGAGGTGCCCAAGGGCGAGCAGTTTGGTGTCTTGCTTGATCGCACAAATTTCTATGCTGAGCAAGGTGGTCAAGAGTTCGACACTGGAAAGCTGCTGGTTGACGGCGAGGCTGAAATCAGCATTGAGAATGTCCAGGTGTATGCTGGTTATGTATTGCATACTGGCTACATCAAGTACGGAGAGTTGAGCGTAGGCAACGAGGTCATTGCCGAGTTTGATGAGCTACGGAGACATCCTATCCGCAACAACCACACAGGCACACACGTCTTGAACTACGCCCTTCGCGAGGTCCTCGGCAACGAAGTCGATCAAAAGGGTTCGCTTGTTGCACCAGAGAAGCTACGCTTTGACTTTTCACACAAGGCTGGTTTGTCGGATGCGGAGCTTGACAAGGTGGAGAGAATCTCGTCCTCATACATCAAGGAAGACAAACAAGTGTATGCCAAAGAGGTACCGCTTGCGTCTGCAAAGGAGATTCGAGGCGTACGTGCTGTCTTCGGTGAGACATATCCTGACCCAGTCCGTGTTGTCTCAGTCGGTGTACCCGTCGAGGACCTCCTCAAAGATGTCAAGAACGAGCAGTGGGAAAAGCTCTCAATCGAGTTCTGTGGTGGAACCCACGTACTCAAGACTGGTGAGATCAAAGACCTCGTCATCCTCGAGGAATCCGGTATCGCAAAGGGCATCCGTCGTATCGTCGCCGTAACAGGTCAAGAAGCCTACAACGTCCAGCGCGTCGCCGGCGAATTCCAAGAACGCGTCGAAGCCATGGGCAAAATGCCCTTTGGGCCCCAAAAAGAGGCCGAAGCAAAGAAAATCGGTGTTGACCTCAACAACCTGACCATCTCCGCCCTGTCCAAAAACAAACTCCGCGAGCAATTCGGGAAGATCCAGAAGAGTATCCTTGACGAACAGAAAGCTGCGGCCAAGGCTGATAACAAGCGTGTTCTCGACGAAGTCACAAAGTTCTTTGAGGACGAGAACAACAAGTTCATGGTCAAGAAGCTCGAATGGTCAAGTAACGTCAACAAGGCCATCAGCGAAGTCATCAAGACGATTTCCGGTCCCAAGAGCGCACTTAAAGATCGCTCGTTGTACTTGTTTTCTGCCTCGCCTGAGGAGGGCAAGGTGGTGCACGGGTGCTATGTTAGTGAGGTGAGTTTTCCCTTATTGCCCTTCCCAACTCTACTATCACTTTGAGAAGAATGGAAAATGCTGATGTAAGATAGCCGTTCAAGAACGCAGGCGCAGACGGCCCCAAGTGGGCTTCTGCAGTCACACCCATTATCGGTGGTAAGGCTGGTGGTAAGCCTGGTGCCCCTACTGCGATTGGTCAGGGTACGATTGTGGACAAGGTTGATGAGGGTGTTGAGGAGGCGAGGAAGTGGATTGAGAATTTCAAGTTGTAGGTGGTGCTTGCTGTTGCTGTGGAGCAAACGAGGTGATTGATAGATGGATGGTGAATAGACGCATAGTCTGTCAGAAATTTGAACGCTTGTACTACTATAGTGCTTTGATGAGATTATCGTGGAGTTGAATTTTCCAAGGAGCTCGCATCATCTTATCTCAATAAATGCCACTCAAAAAAAAACCCATGAGTCAAGTTGTTCTTACAAACCAAAAAATAAATAAAAATAAAAAGTACCGAAACGATTCCTTCTAAAATACTCAAGTTTGAACTTCTTCACACTACACATTCATCCCCTCCAAACCAGAAAAACATACCACAAACCTCCCCACAAAACCACCGTCGCCAATCCACCCCTCAGCTCCCCCCCAAAAATCTCAAAACCACCTTTCTTCCTTCCCCTCCTTGCAGTCTTTGCCGTAGTCACACCACCAGCAGCAGCATCTTGATAACTCCCATAAATCCTCGGTTTACTATCCTCATTCTCCATTGCGATATTACTCCTCGTATGCGCTCTCGTAGTGCGCACACCAGGATTATTAACCGTACTGCGATCCGACGACGTGGACGAGTGCGAGGAGTGAGTTTCGTATTCCGAGGCAGCGGGCAGGTATTGAGCTGTTGATTTTTCGTGTTCGGCAGAGGACATGGACATGGACGGAGATGCGTTAGTGGTGGTTGTGGTGGTGGTGGGGAGGAGAGGAAGGTCTGGTGCTTCGGGGGCGGTGGGTAAGATGCCTGATGCTAGGAGAGCGGCGCGGAGTGTAAGTAGGAGAAAGGTGAAACCGAAGAGGAGGCCGTATTTGAGAAAGGTACCGATTTGGTCGGGGAGAATGCAGAGTTTAGATTGGACTGTTTTGCTGGCGTCGCCGGATTTGGGGTTGCCGTGCGAGTCGACGGGGTTCCAGAGGGAGAGGAGGACGATTCCTGGGAGGCGGACGCCCATGGCCCAGCTGATGCTTTTGACGGTTATTTCGCGGATACCGCCGCCGGCGCTGGTGTAGGCTTTGTGGAGGACCTCGCAGTAATCGTGGTCATCGCCCGAGAAGGCATAGCGGATGTCTCCGACCTTTTCGGCGATGTCGGCTGTGATCTCGCGGTTGAGCACGTTTTGGTACTGGTAGCCGCCGCGCACGGAAATGGCATTGCGGTCGTCGTGTTCGAGAGGGGGTTGGCCGGGTAGAGGAGGAGTTGGGGGCCAGTGTTCGCGAAGAGGACCACAGGGCGTACCTGGCGGGCGGAAGAGTGGGACGTGTGAAAGGAGAATGGTTGGGAACTCAGTCACATCGTCGTTTGCATGTGGGAGCTGAGACTTTGCCAAATCCTCCGCTTTAATATCGTAATGGGGCATGCCGGGGTATGGCCTCAGACCCTGCTGGGCGCGGAGTTCGCGTTGTACAAGCCGTCTCTTGCGCTTCTTTGCATCCTCGAGAAAGTCCTTTGTAGGTCGCCAGATGTTTTCCACTTGCTCCGGTGAATCCTGGCCAAGTGCGCTCAGCGATACGCTGTCAATTGAGACAAACGTATGATTTGCAATGACATCGATCCTGTTCCCGTCACCAAAATAGGCATTGAAGCGATTCCTCACCCCAATCTGCACGCCTCTTGCGAATCCCAGGTCGTGGTTGCCGGGCAGACTGGTTATGAGCTTCCTCCCTGGCTGCCCCGGCCGTGGGTCCATGCCTCCATCACCCCAATGCTTGAAGAACAAATCGCTAAAACGCATGTATTCCTTCTGCCAAAAGTCGTTGCCATATCTGCGGTATTGCTGCTCGGGCGAGGTAGTTGTGCGCGTCGACCACTCACGACCGCCGTCAAAGAGGTCGCCAAGGAAAAAGATGGTATCGGGGTAGAGAACGGTCTGGAAGCGCGAGTACGTTCGCCGTAGATAGAGGTCGGTGTACTTGTAGGCCAAGGGATTCAGAGGCCACGGGCGGCCAGGATACGTATGTGGGTCAATGAGCTGCGGGTCGGCGACAAAGATGAGCCTGTGTGGGTTTGCGCCGGCTTCCTACATGGTGCAGTCAGCTTTGCGCATTCCTCGTTCATCATTTGCACAATTTACATACCCAGTCTTCCCACTTGTCCCAGTTGCAGCTCTCGATGGCGCTGTTGAAGACGCCTCGCTCACCCCAGTACAGGACAACCCACCACACCACGACGAGCGCATTCACCAGACTAAAAAGCTGGCGGGGACTCCATGTGGAATTGCGTAGGGCATTCCGCCTCTCCTGCACGGCAGGGCGTATCCGGTACAGGTAGAATGCTCGGGCAAGCCTCCAGGCTTGGTATGTCAAACTCTCTGGCTCAGAGTATGCGCCGACGGGAACGCCATACTCGTCATATGTCGTCATTGTCTGATGGAAAAGAAGAGGAACGACTGGCGCAGCATCTTTGGACCAAGAGGGTGTGAGTGTGCGAAAAGTGGCTACGCGGTGGTAGTCATTACGCTGGGGAAATGCTCAAGGGGGGGCAATTCATGTGTGGCAATCGTGGCCCTGGGTCTGGGGAAATTGCAGCCAGGGTCCAAGGGCCAGCTTGCGGTACCGCAGGTTGCCTCTATGCGGCCTACACCTCGATTTCACAATGCACGCGCACACTCAACAGTATGTGCTTCATGCTCCAGCAATTCAAGAAGATTATGAACAGGCAAATGATATCATTTCAAAAGAACAGGCTATAAGTACAGACAGTATGTAATCCAACCTCTAGTATTCCAGAGTAACCTTTTGGCCCTTGACACGTCCGATGACAATTTCGGGCGCATACTTGGGAATAACCTCATCGTCGTGCAACATCTCAAACTCCTCCGACGCGTCCTTGCCCATGTGGCTGAAGAGCGCCTGGGGGCCGCCTGGGTGCTCGTCCGTCCAGTTGGTGACGTCCATGACAATGCCTTTTACAGCAATCCACAGATCGTCCTTCTTGTTGTGCTTGGCAACCTCCTCGAGAGTAAACTCCTTGTCAGGGATGGTGAACTTTTGAGGCGCATTGGGCTTGGAAACCTTGCCAGGATCGCTCGAGTCGGCCTTGCTCGACAGGACAGGTGCCGCCGACAGCTGCTTCTGTTGTGCAACAGGGTCTGCCGAGCTAACACTAGTCTGCACGCCGTTACCCCACTCTACAGACACCTTGCCGGGCTGCGACGGGTCAATGTGGAGCGAGATTTGACCGAGACGAGATACTGCAGCACCGCCGGCCTTGTTGAGCGCCTGTTGGAAGAGGTACTTGGACGCAGACTCTCCGGCTACGCGACCGTAGACAACGCAGCCGAGGAGTGATGATCCACCGAGACGGTTGGCGCCGTGTACACCGCCAGCAAGCTCACCGCAGACGTACAGACCCTCGAATGGCTCGCCGTTGGAGTTCAAGCACTGCGCCTGGTCGTTGATCTCGATACCACCCATGGTGAAGTGGAGCACAGGCTCCATCTGGGCAACGTGGAAGGTGTCGTTGATGTCAAAGGGCAGGTTGTGGAAGTACTTCTTGTTCCACTCGTCCTTCTTCTCGCCCTTGGCAATCGAGTTGTAGCTCTGGAACTCGGCCTGGAGCTCCTTCTCGCTGACACCAATCTCCTTGGCCAGCTCCTTGCCGGACATCTTCTTCATCAGACCACGGCCAGAGTAATGCCTGGTGTGGAAGTCAAGAATGTTGGATGCCTTGGAGTTGAGCACGAGGCGGATGGGCCAGTTGCCCTTCTCCTTCTCGCCCCACATCATGCCGGAGACGTAGTCGCGGTGACCGAGGTCGTCGCAGAAACGCTTGCCCTTGTTGTTGAGGAGGATACCGCCCTCACCACGGAGAGCTAGATAATGTCAGCGCATGTTTGTCAAGAATAAGCCTGTGTGTAGGTACCTTCGGCAGCCAGGAACTTGGTCTTGGCAGTGGGATCCTTGGGGTCTACAAGACCAGTGGGGTGGACCTGGACCTTGTCCATGTCAATGCCATTGGCGCCAATCTTCATCAGCATCTTGTGTCCGTCACCAGTAGCGTGGGCGCCGTTGGTGGTGGAGAGGTCGTAGGTGTCTGGCCTCCACTTCTTGAGAAGGGAGTCTTCTGTGAAGTCGGCGGCGTAACCACCCGTAGCCAGGATGACAGGGCCCTCAAGCGTCGTCTCCTCGCCGTTGAAGGTATATGTGACACCGGTGGCGCGGTTGCCCTCGGTGTTGACCTTGGTGACCTTGGCCTTCTTGACCAGCTGGACACGCTCTGGCTCTTGCTCGGCAAGCTCCTCGAATCGCTGCATCAGAGCATATGTGATGGCCATACCGGGGAACTTTGCGTCGTGGCCACGGTGAGTTCGGGGCTGGGAGTGACCACTGGGGGGCTTGTCAGTATGCGCATGTCAGAGCTGGCGTGTTAGAGGAAAACGCACCCCAAGCGCGAGACGAGAGTCAGGTCAAGGTTGAAGACGTCCATCAGCCACTCGACGGCAGCGGCCGACTTGTAGGTGAGGACCTTGATCAAGTCTGGGCGGGCCTTGTCGCGCGCCGACTTGAGTGTGTCATCGTAGAACTGCTTGACGCTGTCGCCAATCTTTGCATCAACCTGCGTCCTGGTGAGGGCACCGTTGATTCCGGATGTGGCCTTGGTGGAGTTGCCTCCCATAAAGTCTGCGCCGAGTTAGCACCGGCGGCGCTCTTGAGATGGAAGGCGGCAGCTTTGCGCAAAACCTACTGTTCTTGTCGAGGAGGACTACATTGCCTCCAGCCAGGTAGATGGTGTGGGCGGCGCTCAAGCCGGACACTGTAGGTCATGTCAGTAAGTCATGCGCATCACAGCAGCGAAGTCAGCGGGAATGCGTACAGCCAGCACCGACGACAATGACTCTCTCGGGCATGATGATGGATGCAGATGAAAACAAGGAGAAGGAGAGAAGGAGATGAAGAGAGTCTGGAGAACAGGAGAGCAGAGGAAAAGTCTGGGGGAGCGGCTTCTGCTTTGTATGCATGCAACTTGTGCCTCGGAAGTGGATAATGCGCTAACCCGCATGCCCCGGTCCATGGCGGCGGGGCCAATGAGGGAGCGCGTGTTTGTACGTCCAAGCGCGAGCCTCAGCATCGCAAGCGGTGCGTATGCGTATGTGCGGGAGTGGATGGTACAAGTGCTAGCTGGGTCGAGCCGATGTTCAGTCTCGGTGCTCGTGTGGCATGTGAAGGTGCTGTTGCTGTGCATCGTGGCCAGCACCCACATGACAGACGGGCGGGCGGTGTGGTTGGTGGGCTCGCCCCGGCCCAGCGCGTCTCCTCAGTCTGGCAAGGCCGAGGAACATGGCTGGGGGCTTGCGCTTGCATCAGCGAAACCTGGGGCAAGTCACGCGTCGGAACTGCCCAGCCCTCTGTCGGCATGTGAAGGTTGCCCAGGACACATGCAGCGTCATCTCATGTCTGGCTGACTGTGGCACACCCAGGGCATGCATGCATACTATTTCTTGCTCTACGTCGCCCTCATTTTGATCTTGCAATGCTGATTTTGGCAACTGTCCCCGCGACGCCATCATAGCCCGGTCGGCTTTTGCCCGTGCTATTCCCACCACAACCAGCGGGCCACATTACCGTCTTTGGATTCTACCACTCCGCTCGCTTCCCATACCGACCTTTTTATTTTCTCTTCTAATCCAAGTCGCCCCCTAGATGTGGCGTCTGCGTGTTCCTGGAGTCCATGTCGTGGATTCTTAGCGTTCCATCGGCTTACCTCTTTCAGTCAAGCATCTAACATCTCTGCCCATCACAAAAACCACCCAGACACGGGGCCACGGGTATTCTCATCATCATAGACTTTGCAACTGCTCTAGTAATTTGTCCGTCTAAGCTATCCCCTTGCACCACTGCTGACATTGCGTGATTCTCCAGCCCAGGCCATTGGAGCCGTGTACTCATCTTGCCCGGATATTGCAGGAAGCAACCAACAACATGCCCGCTGGTCTCGACCGTCGAGAGCACAATCCATCTGACCGACTTTCGTCCATATTCCGCCACTATCCGCAATCTCAAAAGCCTCGCTCAGTGGCACGCAACCGACTTGGTCGACGACGACTCGCTGAACATGATATATCCGACAAACGCACCCACGGCCACGGCCAGCATGATCCATCCGTTGTATGTCATGAACAGTAACCTGCGGCCAGTCAGCACAAACATCCCACCACTGCCCGGATCCATACACTTACATGATGAAAAACGAGTAAAACACCTGCACAGCATACAAGGCAGCCTTGATCGTCTTGACCTGCTGCACGGCTCCACGCCCAGCGTTTCCATTTCTCCCTGGGCCAAGTAATGAGCTCGATTCATCTGTTCGTTCGCCATCTTCTTTGTGGCGCGCGCAAAAATACTCAGCAAGGGTTCCCACTCAAGGTCAAGGAAGTTGAAGAAAAGAGACCTCCCTAGTCTCCGACTTCCACGCTTGCGTCGTGCACATTGAGCAATTCACACAACACACTGTGTGGAAATAACCCCTTGCACGGCCAAAAGCTGCGAGAGACAACCTCTTTATGGCTCCCATTGATCCACAAGAAAATGACATGTAGACTCACCTCGCGGTCCCTCCAAAAGGCCCTTTGCATGGCTTTCATACCGCCTCGACATTTCCCGTATTGCTTCGTATCCGGCCGTGAGAAGCACCACGGCTAGCAGCGAGAAGATGAGGGATCCCGTGCCTGAAATGTGCCATGAAGGAAAGACGATGCAGAGGTCGGTCGTGTCCCAGGTAAACAGCATCTATTGGTTTGTTTTTAACAATGTTCAGTATAGGTAGAATAGCGACCAATGCGCATCCACAGCCAGCCAGATTTGAAAAGAGCAGTTGATTGTCGTACATTCATGTTACACTTTGGTCCGTCGCCCCCCATGCCAGGCATGCCGTGGTCCATGTGGCCATGGTCCATATGGCCGTGATCCATGTGCGAGTGGTCCATTGTGAGCTGCGAATACAGTAGTAGCAAAGAAATGTGCCAAAGAGTCTATCGTGTGTACAAAGGAAAATCAGGGTCTCGCAAGGGTGATATGAGGAGAGAAGGAGGCGTCCAAGCTAATGCCGCTGACCTGTCACGAGACGTGCGGCGGTTTGAGGGAGTTTAGAGTGAGCACGCACGCGTCGCACCAGTGATCAATGCACACAAGCCCGCGGTAAAAGCGGGGCACATCGATAAGCTCTTGCCCCACATGTAGACCCTAACAACGACTCGACTCTAGACTTTTGTATCCAAGACCTCGACATATACTTTGGAGTCGTAAGCAACCCCTCTCTGCCCTTCCAAACCTATACGGCACTCCCAGGTATACAAGAAAACTTTATATCAAGAAAACGTTATATTTAACTGCGCGCGCACCTTCACAATGGCGACGACAATACGGTCATTGAGACCAGCTGCCGGACTCATCCAAACCACATCACGACGACGCATACCAAGCATATCACAATCTATACCGCGCATACAACGCTCCTCACCAAGCACGTCGCGACCCATGTCAGCCACCATTACCACCACCACCACCACCTCAATCGGCCCACCCTTGAACATTCCTAAATGGTAAACTACTACCTATACATTCCGTCCGCCTCCGGCCTCGCCACACAAACAACCCATTACTAACACCACCACGCATGTATAGGGTCTCGGAAAACGCACACATGCTCAAACCCCCAATAAACAACTACTGCGTCTACAACGACTCGGTAACCGTCATGATCGTCGGCGGCCCCAACCAACGCACAGACTACCACGTCAACTCCACCCCAGAATGGTTCTACCAGTACAAAGGCTCCATGCTCCTCAAAATCGTCGACGAAACACAACCCGCCGGCCGCCAATTCCGCGACATCCACATCCACGAGGGCGACATGTTCTTGTTGCCCCCCAATACCCCGCATAACCCCGTGAGGTTCAAGGATACGGTGGGTGTGGTGCTCGAGCAGAAGAGGCCCGAGGGGAGTTTGGATCGCCTGAGGTGGTATTGTCAGGGGTGTGGGGGACAGGTGTATGAGGAGGCTTTTCATTGTACGGATTTGGGCACGCAGATTAAGGAGGCGGTCGAGGCGTTCAAGGCGGATGTGGGCAAGAGGACGTGTAAGAGCTGTGGGACTGTGTGTGATACTGCTCCTAAGCCCAAGGATTGAAAAAAAAAGAGAGGGTTTTTTTTTTGTTTGGGTGGAAATAGAGTTGTGTATATGTATATATGAGTAATACGGTCCATATTTGTATTGGAAAAAAAGTTTAAAAGCTCTTTTTCTTTATGAGAATGTAAAATTTACAGTCCTTTCCACATGATTTTGGATATATGATCCGTCTTCTTCCGGCTGGGTTTAACGAGACCCAGATATCTAAGCTCAGCCAATGCTCGTTGGAATAGTGCCCTGAAAAAAAACAACAATACATTAGTATCAGTATCAATCATCTTCGTAAACAGAAACTAAAAAAAAAAAAACTTACATAGTCTTGGCCTCATTCTCCTCAACCCCATCCCCCGCAATGGCATTGAATGCTGACCACAAATCGCTCACGTTGATCAACGTCCCGGACTCAAGGTACATCTGATACACAATCGCCGTTGCGGGCTGCGTCGCCGAAAGCGCCGCTGCATTCCCATCTACACCGCTGCAGCACTCGCAGCCTAGATAGTCGTGAGGAGACGCCAGTGCACGTTCAACTGCGAATCTGGGTTTCGGCTGGAACACCTCCATGTGCGGAGACTTGAGATCATACACTAAGACTTCTGTGAGAAATAGCGTTTTTGGATCGATAAACGAAGTGCCGAGGTACGCGTCGAGGTCGTCGTGGAATTGCGTTACGAGATCCGAGTATGCTTTATCTTGCTCCGACAACGCGGCTTTGTGCTTGCTCAAGAGAACCTTTTGCGCTACTACGGTGGTGCGGAGACTGTCGTTGCGGACGTCGTGTTGGGTACGGAGAGGCGCGTCGGCGGTCTCGAGGAGGGTTTGTAGTCTTTGCTCGGAAGAGAGGATGTCCAGGGTGAAGTGGGTGCCTACGAGATCTCGAAGTGACGCAAGTAGCTGCACCAGTTTATCTGATGGGATCTTCTTAATGGATAGCATGGTCTCGCGGATCAAAGGGGATCCGGATAGCTCGCCAGCGGCGGCGCGGGTCCAGAGAGTCGAAAGCCGGACGTTGGGCGATAGTTGGAGTGATTCACGCATGCTTGCTACGACCTTTGTAGCGTGGCTTAGTGTAGCCATGGCTTGTTGACCAGATTTTAAACTCTGTGTGATTTCGTTGAAGAGAAACTCATCGTCTTCGAGCATTCTCCGGACATCTTGCGCGCGTCCATTGTCCAGCATATCTTCTACCCGTTGCCTGAAGGACGGCAAGTTGCGTACAGCCTTGAAAGCATCTGCCGTCAAGCTATCGAAAGCAAGGTCATCAGTGAGGAATATACTGGGTACATTGGCGTAGAAATGCGACATGTACGTATACTTGAGCCCGTCGCAGAAATCTTGCGTATTCTGCACATGATCTTTCTGTCGATCGAGCATGCGACGACAGATGGTGGGTCCAATATGCAGACCAACATCAGTGCTGGCAACAGTTGCACGGAAAAGCTTTTCAATAATCTCGTCTGACTGCGTGACATCAAACTTCTGGCCCTCGAGGTAGCGTAGCGAGTTGCCTGATAGGCGCTCCTCGAAGCTCTCTGCAGAAGTCGCAATACCAAAGAGGAGCACAAAAGGAAGACGATCAAGCCATGAGCTGTAGGGGTCAGCAAAATTGACCGAGAGAGCAGAATTCACTTACTGCAGGAGATCAACCATGTCCACAAGCAGCCCAACATCAAAAGCCTCGCTATCCTGCAAAGCAATCACAATACTCGAAGCACGTGTCTTCTTATGCCATTCCTGAACATGAGCAAGATCGTAATTGAGCAGCTTCGGACCATACCTTGACGAAGCAGAGGGCCGATCTACATCATCTTCGTCATCGTCGTCTACGCGCGAAGTTACCTTCTTGATGAGATTCTTCAGCAGCGTCTTGAGGTTTGGGCATTCACTCGAGGTTAGTACAACGTAAGCGCTGTTCTCGTCCCTGACTCTTCGGCCAAGACGTTCAAAAAAGGGTCCGTGGGATGCGATACTGGGTCCAGCAACAATGAGCGCCGTTGGTATGGCGAATTTAGGCTCATCGGGAGATGAACTTGCTGTCGAGATGAAATTGGCAATCTTTTCTTGGGTCGCGCTGTCGGCGCCTTCAAGTGTATTCTTTTATTTTTGTCAGATGCATCGGCGGGGAATTATTAAATAATTGTCGTCTTACTTGGATACGCTCTTCTTGTTCTGTCCATAGACGTCGGTACGTTGCTAGCCGTTCTGGTAGCTGCGCCTGTGGATTGAATTTGCTCGTCCGTTGTCGCTTGGGCGCCCGATCTTGCGTCTGTGGGGGCTCATATATGTAACATCTTTGATGCTCCATGTTGTATTTGGTTCCAGTCACGAGGTTTCCCTGACTTGTTGATGTTACTGACAGTGAATGGCTAGGGGCTGAGTTGGGAAAGCGCGACATTCGCGAAGCGCGTGAGCACGGGACTTGGGACTTGGGACTAAATGGTCAAAGCTCATTGGAAACGCCTTGCTGTGCGAAAGATAAAGAAGACGGTTTAGTGCACACGCGCTATTTTAACGAGAAATCAGGTGGAGGATTAAAGATAAGAGCTGACATTGTGCTATTCAGGGGTCTATATCAACGGCGCTCCGACATGGTTTACCACGGCATCTTTAGCCAATGCAACAATATGTAGCGCAGCTTTTAAACCTTCCTTATCATACCACCTAATATGCTCTTATTGTGCATACCTAGTAGTCCTTGTCTAGCGATTGAGGTTGTCTGCTCAAGGTGAGTAACTTATACAACCTGCATAAACTAGAAGCCATTGTTGGATAGATAATGACTTGATCACCAGTCACTGGAGTGCTTCCCAGTCTGGCCTAGAGTGTACCGAGCATCTGCTGCTGCACAAAGCATTCGATGCTCTACAGCCCACTAGCGCATCGTATTGCTGTAGTCGCCCACGGGCTGAACGAGAGGCACTCTGTTTCATACCTTTGAACCCTGGTTATATGTAAAAAGCTTGACCCACATAATATACTTAGTCGTGATCTTCTTCGGTCACTCCAGGACATCCGTCCATCTCTGGGTCTGGATACTCATACCCGCAATAGAGACAGTAATGGTACTTGTCACGAAGGAAAAGCAGCAGCTTTTGGAGACGCTCTGCCACAGGCAAGGCCTCAAATTCGGCAAGTTCCGGATCTTCATCCTCGAGCTCATTTTCAAGAGTCGTGTAGAACGGCGCTAGGTCCTTACCCTGAGCTATCTTGGAGTCGTCGTCTTCGTCCTCAGGAGCTAGTGTGGGTAGCCTTGACGCAATACTATTATTGAGTTCTCGCCGCTGCTGCTTATCGCGCTTTGCCTCGACTCTTCGTCGCGCTCGCGCCCGCCAAAGAATGTTGATATCCTTGAGCGGCTTCTCACTCGTGTCGCTGGCCCCTTTGTCTTCTACCTCTCTGTCGGCAAGTCGCTCGGCCGTCCTCTGCGCGTTGTCCAAGTCTCTTTCGGCCTTCTTCTCTTTTTGCTCCTGTCGCATGACCTCGAGGTAATCGCCCTCCTCTTCCTTTGCGCGTTTCGCAAGTCGGTCTGCCTCCTCGAATTGCTCTCTGAACTTGCGCTTCTTCTCCGACTCGAGGCCAATTCCTCCCCGATCATCTTTCAGGCTGACTCGTATCGGTTCTTTTCGCGCGTCACCAGACTTTCCCAACGTATCGCCTTGCTTGAAGCCGAACTTGGCCATCATCTTGAATCCCTTATTTGTCTCGGGGAGAGCAGTGGCTAGAGCAGCTTCTCGGGCAGCTTCGGCTTCCTCTTCACGCTCAGCCTTTGTCTTCTGCCGTGCTCTGGCTTCGCCCTGGCCTGTGGTTAGCCCGGCGCTGCGGTGTTCAAAGTGGGATGACGTACCTCTTTGCGCTTGCGTGCGGCGCGCTGCAATGACGTTTCATACTTTGGACCTTTTGGCGCCTCGTCAAACACCATGTTCATGTAATCATCTTCGTCGTCTGACTGCGCCATGGTTGTAGTGCCAAGATGCGGGATGTGGGCGAAGATGTTTTTGGCAGAGTCGCGGGTCAACTCCGAAATAACCGCTCCAGCGACCCACCATAGGTAGCGCCACTTGGCGCATGCCACGGCGGGGCGATCCCCCAGACTTTTTCTGTCTGGACGACACGTCTTCTAGTGCTAGAATACTCGACTGCATTTACCCTCGTCATACATGTCAAAGGCGGAGCCCGAAACTGCGTCGCAAGGGCAGGTGAGGCGGTCAGAGCGGCATAGACTAGGAAAGTAACCTCCGTGTACTACATTCATATAGTATAGCCGGTGTGAGCAAAAGAAAGCAAAAGGGTTCCAACAGCCAGGAACAGCAATCAGCGCCACCCGCATGACATGGGACGGATGATCCTTTGACAAGCCTTCTTTCTAGCTTTTGGGCCGAGGATGTGCACGCGACAAGCATCACCGTTGCGAAACACGACTCGATCGTGACAAAACAATGATCTGCCTCCTTTTTACAGGCGAATCAGCGCCTATCAGTGCCATTGAACCCTATCACTCGTTACAGCGCAAATGTCGCGGGCCGACATCTCGACAGCGACGGGTTCTGAGGTGTCGCAGCACATAGTCCCTTAATTACGGATCTGTAGATTGCATGTGAAGCCGCAGGGATGGCGATCCCCCTCTACTGAGCAATAGTTTATTCAGAATAGCATGTTACCTGCTCGGTTGGGCTGTCGCCTTGTCTGCGAAAACGAGGCGATGCATCCGAATACAGATCAACGGCCGACCAGTCACTGCTGAGATTGGCCAACTCTGTTAGGGGCTCTCATCCACTAGCTGCAACTAGAAAAGACCGTCACAAACTGGTCCGGGGTAGATATTGTTCCCTCATTCTCCGATCCACACACGGCTTGCTCCAGTGTTCGCGTGCCACTCTACTCAAGCATTTTGCGCTTTTCTAAGTATTCCGTCGAGCCATTGCTCAAGGCCAAGGACGACTTGAGATCTACTGGTCTCCGCTCGTGCCACCCACCAGGAGTCTTTTCAGCTGTGTGCGACCCACACGCCGTTTACAATTGGCAAACAAATAGTAGTAAAAAAAAGCATGCACCAATCAACCGCCCGTTTTGACAAGCATACCTTGCCGGGGCTCCCGTTGCCTATGGAAGGGTGGCACACATCTCGGAGTGTCACCACATAAGGCTACTCTCGGGCCACCCATCCTCTTCACTGAAGCCATTATGTGGCCCGTTACGGATTGTACCCTTTTTGACATTTACTCCGGTATGTCTTATTGTTGGTCCATCGCCAATTACAACCTCGCAAGAGAGGGGTTCTCGGTTCATGCTGGGCATGTGCAAGTCTTTCCATCCCTCTCCAAGTCACGGCGTCTTTGCAATTCGCTTTCCCCGCATTCCATTGTCATTTGTTGAGATGATTGGATCGTCTTGGTAAAACACTCTTGTTCTATTTAATACCGGCTCGACTCTGCGCTCATTGTATAGCTGCAAAGTTTGGCAATCTTTCACGTACCCTGGTACGCGAAGGATCATAACAATCGACTTGTTCCTGGAAGTATACTATACCTGCACACCATAGAGGAAACATCAAGATGGACGACAAGGGAGGAACGACACGCACAGATGGTGTGTACACTACGCCCCAGAAGAGAAGTGGTGTGATGAACAAACTATATCCTCCGGGTGAGAAGCCAGGCGTCAAAGGGCGCATGAAGAACCATTGCCGGAAGTTCTGGTGGTGCGGTGAGCTGATCTCCGAGAATGTCTTCAACCCGCGGTTTGCTCTGACATGTGGTAGACCTTCTGGTATTTGCGATTATCGTATTGATCATCGTGCTGCCAATCATTTACGTTGCTATACCAAAGAGAGCACAACGTGAGATTAACGCTTCGACAATAGAGGTTCTCTCTCAAGAAGTCACAAATCCCACCCCAGATGGTATCCATCTGAAGCTCGACACGGTCATCAGGAGTGACAGCAGCTATCACCCCAAGATCGATGGTTTCCGCGGTGCTCTATCAATTGCAGGACAAACGCCCTTCTTGTACATCGACATTCCCCAGGTCAAATCCGAGGCAGAGACACCCGTCACCGTCGACCAGGAACTCAAGCTCGCAAACAAAGATGCCTTTTCAAACTACACCAAGCTCGTCCTAGGCAGCGAGGAATTCTCCATCCATCTCGACGGCAAAACAAACATCCACCTCGGTGGCCTTCCCACCATGGACGTCAACTACAACAAGATTGTCACAATGAAAGGTACGTGACACATATCTCTCCCTGCAACATACTCTCTCTCTCTCTCTCACCACAAAAGAAAAACTGACACAATCATCTAGGTCTCAACCGCCTCGCCGGCCTCAACATCACCGACGTCAGCATCCTCTCGGGCGACAAAATCCTCGCCGACAACTCTAACCTCATCGCCCAAGTCAGCATCCCCAACCCCTCGGTCATGACCCTCGACCTTGGCAACGTAACCATGAACCTGGGCGTCGACGGCAAGTCCATCGGCTACTGCCTCATCCCCAACGTCCTCCTCAAGCCCGGCGCCAACACCTTCCCGCTCCAGAGCCGCGTCGACCAGCTCTCCATCCTCGGGCTTATCCAGTCAAAGTACAACAATGCGGTGCTGCCGCTACAGATCTCGGGGAATTCGAGCGTCAGGAATGGAGAGCATCTTGTGTATTATGAGGACGCGATTAAGAGTAATACTATCAACCTGAATTTGAATGTTGGGCCCGCGCTGGCAGCTGTAGGGATTAATGTTACGAGTTTTGGGTCGGGTTAGATGGAGATGAAGGGAGGAATGGGGTGGGATGGAGGTGATGTAGTTTCGTGGTAATGATTGGGGAGATGGAAGTGTTGTTGGTAAGAATGGCGTAGGGAAGTACTTGTGTGATATCCCATCGTTTGCAAGAAAAAAATATCATTCGTTAACGTTTCCTCTTTACGATTCTGGGGTGATGCGTGGAGCATTCGTTGATCCCTTCCAAACATCTCACTTGCAGCCGGAACGCAAACTTAAACCATACATTGTCATGACCAGACACTTTCCATACATTCCCACCGTTCACGCTCCGGTTCTCATAACAAGCCATCACACCCTCACCCCTCAACCTCCCACTCATCCACAAAAAACTCCACAACACCCACCGCATCTCGCTTCCCCACAGCACTCTCCAGCTTCCTCACGCTCCTCTCATCTCCAGCCGCAGCTGCAAGCGCCAACGGCACAAGCTCCCTCAGACTCCCCACCACGTCGCTCAAAGCAATGACTTGGGCTTCGTTTAAGGGTGGCTCGGTAGTGCAGTAAGGAAGGAGGTCGCGGACTGTGTTTCCTGTCGGGTGTGATTGGTGGTGTAGAGGCGGTGGTGGTGGAGGGACCGGTAAGGAGGGTACGGTTGGGATGTTGCGAGCGCGAAGAGGTGGGTGGATAGTGTGTGGTTGACGATGATACGAGGGGGTACTTGATTGAGCAAAGTTTGGATTGTGGGTGGGATAGTGTACATGATGGTATTCGGATCCACCATCCATCTGGGGAGAGTGGGCCGTTTCGTGGGTTGGGTAGTGGCATGGGGAATCTGTGTAGCTGAGGCTGGGGTCTTGTCTACTTCGCTGGAAGAGAGCAGTGTGTGGTGGCAGTGATATTGGGGTTGGTGCGATGAAGCCACTGTGATGAATCAGCTATTAGTGCGTACGAGCATTGGCTGGGATGGTAGGTGATGCTTACTTTGACAGGTGGTGAATGAGTAGAACGTAGTTCGGAGCTGTACTATGCGCGGTGAGTAGATTCAGGGATGTAAGTGGGAGTTAAAAAGTAGTCGTTGTGTCAGATGTCTGTTTATATAAGTAAGAGACATCTGATTGACGTTGTGACGAGTGTGTCATTCTTGAGTCTGTGGATCAGTGGAAGGAGCGTAGGGGTGAAGATACAAGAGAAGGAGCGACCGACTCACATCTGCTCGTAGTCTGTCACAACCGCGAACTTCAACTTATTCGTGTCTCACACAAAGACCTGATCAGAATCACTGACTGGACAAGGCCCATAATAACAACAGGTAGTGGTTGCTATTGATACATCTAATTTGACTCTATACTCTATACATGCCAATTTTGGCTGAAGAAGAACACCTTGTACCCACAAGTAATATTGTCTTGATGAATTTATCCTTGGTAAAACCCAGTTAAACCGCCAAGAAGCAATATTACAGGTGAACACACAGTGCCTGTCCTCTCTTTTTTCTCTAAAAAAACACACAGGCCTACGTCCGCAACCGGAAGGGTATCATGAGAGGGGAGTATGAAAATGACAAGAGAAGGTCTAGGCCGTCGAGGTCAGGTCTCTCGCGTATGGGTTCCCAAGTCTTTTGATTGCGAGGCCTTGTCTGCTGGTTGCTGTTCGGTAGCTTGGCTCTTAGCCTGAACTGCTGAGTCGACGGTGGTTGTGGTGCCAGTAGGCGCGGACTTTGCGGCTTTTGCAGGTTCAGCTCCCTTCTCGTCAGCGCGCCCCTTCCAAAAGCCTAGTAGCTTAGAAGATGTGGGCTCAGGATGTTTTGCTTTGAATTCCTCAAGCTCTGCTTTGACGGCCCTCAGTTCCGCCTGCACCTCCTCTAGGTCTTCCCTAATATCGTCTCTGGCGTTCTTGGCCTTTCTCCTTTGCCTCCACTGCTCCACGAGGATCACTGCAATGCCGACAGCGAAGATGAAGGATTCGGCAACAAAGTTTGCACCCATCTCAATGGCCTTTTGTTCAGAGAGAGGCCGAATGCGGGGTCTGGCCCTTTCTTCTGCCTTCTTCCTGATGGCTTCCCGTTCCTTCTCCGAGAGAGCTTCTTCCGCCTTGGTCTGCTCTTCAGTCAAGACGGTGGGCGCTGCCGCCTCCTTCCGTCTGGCCTCTGCCAAGGCGACTTCTTTTTTGATCTGCCGATCGATGACGGCGGGGTCTTGAAGGAGGCCCAGGCGCATACGCATGTCGACGCGATGCAGTCCTTGGGCAAATTTGACGCATATTCGGCGAAAGCGTTCGTGCTCGTGCGCATTGCGTTTGATCGCATTCTAGCTAGGGTCAGTAGCAAATCCAGAGATAGACCGGCGCGTGGACATACTGCTACAGGCTTCGCAAGCGTCCTGACGAACAGCGAGGTGACTTTGAGGGTGAGGGACATGTTCGGTCACGACTGTGCTGCGGCTACCTAGTATGTGAATATATACAGGCAATTGATGAGCGAAGGCGGGTTCATTGCCGGCTCTACAGGGACGAGGACATATCCAAAGGTGGACGACAGCCTTGAGTGGTCATGTATGCTCGTGGTGGTTGATCATCGTTCGGAGCCGAATGTTGGATTTGCAGTTGCCTGACGACCGCCCGCACCTCATCGATCCGATCCACAGACGCCGGACAACAAGGCCCGACCAGACGATGCGGAGCAACAACAAAACACCATCCAATGCACTAGAGCCACATGGTCACACGACAACTAGCTCGAATCTGGCACTGGCTGGAGACTCTGACGAGATGTATGTACTATGTATGTACTATGTATGTATCAGGCCAAAGGTTATGCACGCAGCAGTGCAGCGGTGCACGGATCGGGAAGTACCCCCATGGCCCTAGCAACGGCGCTAAGCCGCGGCGTGTTTACGACCATCAACACTGCGACTTTGATTTCATCATCCTCACACTCCATCGCCAATGTCTGCCTCAACGATACACGCAGATGCCCCGCCGGCTGTGGTGCAGGACCCCGAAGGCCTTCAGTATGAGACGGGAGTGCAGCTCGGAAAAGGTGGCTTCGCCATATGCCATCGCGCGAAGCTGCTGGGCCACGAGCACCTCGGCAGCAGCACCGTCGCTTTGAAAATTGTCAAATCCAAAATGGAGCCTCCCAAGCTGGCGCAAAAGGTGCACAAGACCTGGAGGAAAACGATGCGACCTGCGCTAACACCACCTGCAGTTTGTGACTGAGCTCCAGATCCACTCGAAGCTGTCCCATCCCAACATTGTCGAGTTCTTCCGCGCCTTCTCCTTCGAGGCGAGCACCTATGTTGTTCTCGAGCTGGCCGAGAATGGCTCGCTGGCTGATGCGATCAAGAAGCGCAAATACTTCACCATGCCCGAGATCCGGCGATTTATGATCCAGACATGCGGCGCCATCAAGTACCTGCACCAGCGCAACATTGTGCATCGCGATCTCAAGACCGGCAACCTCTTTCTCGACCGCGACATGAACGTCAAGGTCGGCGACTTTGGCCTCGCCGCCCTATTGGTGTCACAGAGCGACTACGGGGCGATCCGTCGAACAACCATGTGCGGCACACCTAACTACCTTGCTCCAGAAGTCCTGGAGAAGACTGGAAAGGGCCACGACGAGAAGGTCGATCTGTGGGCCATCGGAATCATGATGTACACACTTGCCGTGGGCAGGGCGCCGTTCCATGCTGCAAAGCGCGAAGACATTTACCGAAAACTAAAGGCTCGCGAATACACCTGGCCAGATCTTGCAAAGTTTGCGAACGAGATTACCGACGATTTGCGCGACATTGTTTCTCTACTGCTTGTACACGAAGATGAGCGACCAACACCTGACCAGATTGTTGCGCACCCATTTTTCAAGCTAGGCTACATCCCATTAGAGCTCGATAGCGGCTGTACCTCGAAGATTCCAAAATGGCCCAAGAACCGCCCACCGACTGCTTCGACAATCAGACGCGGATACACGGAAGAATGGTGGCAGCTTTGCAAATCATCTGCCGTTGGCGAATACGAGCCCGGAAAGTCATTTGGAGCGTACGGTCGCAGGTCGAACAAGACAGTAGCACGAGACTGCCAAAAGGAGATTGAGGCTGGCAAGCAGCCCAATATTCCATTTGCCAAGGACGTCGTATATGTGCCTTTCCCTGCGCGCGTGCAATGGCCTCACCAAGCTCCTGGCGGTCTAAGCGAGATTTCAGAGGAGAAGGAATCATCATCAGAGGGTCACGCACTTTCAGAAACCACTGGCAATGACCGAGTCAAAGCCCGTGTACCCAGAGCTTCAAGGCGAGAGCAACCACCAGTACAGACACTCAAGGAAAACACAGACCCAGATCAAGAACCCGAACAAGCACACCGGATTTTGGACAAGCAACCCACTCGACTCAGGGCGGTTCGCAAGATATCGAATCCTGGTCGCGTGACGGCAAACACAGCAACGGCACCTGCCCCATTACGTGTTCCTCGCGAGGCACGGGCGTCAACTCGTTCAAGAGCGGTGAAAGAACCCACCAAGGAAACGTCAAAGGCCAGCTCAACAGGACTTCCCGATCTTCCGCCACTACGAGTTGCTAAAGCAAGCACTCGGGAAAGCGAGAGATCGGAGCCGTTACCTCAATCATCGGGTTCGAGAACCACTCCTCGTTACCGCACAATTGGTTCCGATATGCCTTCAACGGACCCTGTAGCAGTATTGGCGCGTTTGATGACATTCCAAGACAACCTCGAGAGAGTACTGGACAAGAAGCCGACCAAGTCGAGGCGAGAGCAGCCACCACAATTGCCATTTGTCGCAAAGTGGGTAGACTACAGCCGACGATATGGTGTTGGATATGTTCTCAGCGACGGCAGCATCGGAACGCTATTGTCGGCCGAGGAGCAATACCCGGTTACGATTGCGTTTGCAACCGACGGATACAATCATCTCCGGAAAGCCGGAGGCAACCGAGAGGTGGCTAAAAGCGTGGCGCTGAACTACTACACGACTGTCAAGAAGGACCGAGGACTGTCGCAAATCGAAGTGCTTGATTCGCGACGGGTCGAAGAGATCCGGACAGTGTGGCATAAGTTTGGAAAGTACATGTGCGCAACGTTTGGCGATGAGGAGAAGCCTTTGAGGAAAGATCCACGCGTCAACTTTGTCCGGTTCTACCAGCGACTGGGCAACGTGGGAATCTGGGGGTTCGACGATGGGTCGTTCCAGGTAAGCGCTTTTTTTACAATCATTTCTCGAGCCAAACTAACAGTTAGCAGTTCAACTTCCCCGACCACACCAAACTTGTTCTTTCGTCAGATGCTGGATATGGACACTTTTTGTGCCTGCCACTTGACGCAACATCTCTTCTCGAGGAGACGGGCAGCGTGCCATGGAGACACGTAAAGGCCCGTGCTAATCTGCGAGGCTCTCTGCAACAGCTTCTGTATGGCTCAGCGGATAAGGAAGACAGCTACAAGGAGCTGACGGAAAGCAATCTGCTGCGGGCAAAGATTGAGTTCATCTACGCCGTGGTTGTGGAATGGTGCCAACAAGGAGGGCTCGGGTGCCTGGCCGACCCCAAGATGTACTCATGGGGCGGGCCTCAACTCGAGGAATCTAGACGGTTAGACTGGGCGAGTGTCGGGCGTTTTGGAGGCGATGTTTTCTCATGATGACTGAACGACTACTTCTTTGGCGGGCAAGCGACGGCGTTGTATTCTGTTGTGGAGTTGTTCTTTTTTTGTTTTGTTTTTGGATATATTTTTACAAGGACGATGGGCATTTGGAATAGGCCGGAGTTGCGCTGGGCCCAGTGCTCGCCTTTATTCGGACGCTCATTTACGACGGGTTGCATATCCAGGGGCGTTAGGGCGAGTGGCAGCCGGTAGTGGTGAAGAATAATGATTCGATTGCAGAGCGCCGATGTTGATTCGATTGCTGGTGCCAATGTTGATGCCTAAGGCGTGACGGAGCGACACGTAAGCGGCCACATGTGTACGCGGCGGAGTGGTGGGCGAGAACAGCAGGCAACAGGGCTGGCGAGGCGACCCAATGGAGAGCAGTGCAGAGTGTGCTGGCCCCGTTTACCCAGGCACAAAGCAATGGAGGGCGTACGTGCAATGCATGTGTGGTGTATGAGCGTGTGAAGGGGGGGTGTGAATGTATGTAGTGTACGTACATATGTACGTAGTAGTTTCAATGGACCCAAGGCAACTATGCCGCCGCCGCCCTATGCTTGCGCGTCCGGCAATTGGCTGTGGCTGTGCTGGGGCGAGGCGATTCCGACGAGCCCGATTGAAGGCTTGCCTTGTCCTGGCCAGTCCCTCTCTGACGTTGGTCTCCGTCTTCGAGATCACCGCGGCCAACTCAGCACACCCACACTTTTGAGCGGCCGCTCCTCAGCCTCCGAAACTACCTCAGAGCTTCTGGCCCTGGACGCCTATTGACATCATCTCTGCCGTATCCCGCGCGCAGTACGACACACACTTCCCCCCACCGCTGGCCGACTGTAGCTACCAGTCCCAGCTCGAGATCGGGCATCAACCATGGTACTCGCCAAAAAAGCTCCTCTATACAAACGATACTCGGCTAATGCATGCGGTGTATAGGGGAAAACCAACCGCGCAGCGCGCAAGGCCGTTGGTGGCCAGCCCGCAGCGAGGGCTGCCCCCAAGGCCCAGTTCGCAACAAAGGCCGTCTTCGAGACGACCAAGAAGAAGGAAGTCGGAGTCTCAGATCTGACCCTGATCAGTAAAATCTCAAACGAAGCCATCAACGACAACTTGAAGAAGCGATTCGAGAATGGCGAGATATACGTGCGTCGACCCGCCTGCCCCGACCCCGCGCCGCATACACATACACTCACATACATACACGCATATCACCACACTGGTACACCGACTGACAATGGGCGCAGACATATATCGGACACGTGCTGGTGTCTGTCAATCCCTTCCGCGACTGTATGAAGACTCCGCATGCGCTTGCACAAGACAGATGCTAACAGCTGGCAGTGGGCATATACACCGACCAGGTGCTCGAGGGCTACAAGGGCAAGAACAGGCTCGAGGTGCGGCGCATCTTGACAAGAAATCCACAGTGTTCCCACGGCTGACCGAGCATAGGTTCCACCTCACGTTTTCGCAATCGCCGAATCTGCCTACTACAATATGAACGCATACAAAGAAAACCAGTGTGTCATCATCTCCGGCGAGTCGGGAGCAGGGAAGACAGAGGCTGCCAAGCGACTTATGCAGTACATTGCAAACGTATCCGGTGGAAGCAACTCGTCTATTCAAGAGATCAAGGACATGGTGCTAGCCACTAACCCGCTGCTCGAATCCTTTGGAAACGCAAAGACACTGAGAAACAACAACTCGTCGCGATTCGGAAAGTACCTCGAGATCCACTTCAACGCGCAGGGAGAGCCGGTCGGAGCAAATATCAACAACTACCTACTCGAGAAGACTCGCGTAGTGGGGCAGATTGCAAACGAGCGAAACTTCCACATTTTCTACCAGTTCACAAAGGCTGCTTCGGCAAACTACAGAGGTAAGATGTGCACATGCCCAGTGCAGTGAGTTTGTGCTAAGCCGTGTTAGAAATCTTTGGTCTGCAACAACCACAGGCCTACGTGTACACTAGTCGGTCAAAGTGCTTTGATGTCCCGGGAATCGATGACAACGCCGAGTTCAACGACACGCTCAATGCCATGAAGGTTATTGGATTACCACAGGCGGAACAAGATAACATTTTCCGAATGCTTGCAGCTATCCTCTGGTTAGGAAACGTATCTTTCCGAGAAGACGACCAGGGCAATGCGACCATTGTGGACCAATCTGTGGTGGATTTTGTAGCATACCTACTTGAAGTTGACGCTGCGCACGTCAACAAGGCGCTCACAATTCGCATCATGGAAACAAGTCGCGGAGGACGACGAGGCTCCGTGTACGACGTACCTCTGAATTGCGCGCAAGCAGGCGCTGTTCGAGACGCACTCGCAAAGGGCATCTACTTCAATCTCTTCGACTGGATTGTAGAGCGTGTCAATTTATCCCTCAAAGCCCGTGGAGAAACTGCGCATTCCATTGGTATTCTCGATATCTACGGCTTCGAGATTTTCGAGAAGAACAGCTTCGAGCAGTTGTGCATCAACTATGTCAACGAGAAACTCCAGCAAATCTTCATCCAGCTGACGTTGAAGGCTGAGCAAGAAGAGTACGAGCGAGAACAGATCAAGTGGACGCCGATCAAATACTTTGACAACAAGATTGTCTGCGACTTGATTGAGGAAAAGCGCCCACCAGGTGTCTTTGCTGCCCTGAACGATGCTTGTGCGACAGCGCACGCGGACCCGACTGCTGCAGATCAGACCTTCGTCCAGAGGCTTAACGCCCTATCCTCGAATCCCAACTTCCAACCTCGCCAGGGCCAGTTCGTCATTAAGCATTACGCCGGTGATGTGTCGTATGCGATTGATGGAATGACTGACAAAAACAAGGATCAGCTACTCAAGGATCTGTTGAACCTGCTTGGCCAGAGTTCCAACACTTTCGTGCACACTCTCTTCCCCAACCAGGTCGACCAGGACAACAGGCGGCGACCCCCAACGGCCGGAGACAAGATCAAGGCGTCTGCCAACGACTTAGTGACCACTCTGATGCAAGCCCGCCCGTCCTACATCCGTACCATCAAGCCCAACGAGAACAAGTCGCCCAAGGAATACAACGATTCGAATGTGCTCCACCAGGTCAAGTATCTTGGTCTGCAAGAAAACGTACGAATTCGGAGAGCTGGCTTTGCGTCGCGTCAAACCTTCGACAAGTTTGTCGAGCGATTCTTCCTGCTGTCGCCAAAGTGCTCTTATGCTGGAGAATATACTTGGACGGGCGACTATGAGACTGGAGCCAAGACGATTCTAAAAGACACCAACATACCTGCGGAAGAGTACCAAATAGGAACGACAAAGGTGTTCATCAAGACTCCAGAAACCCTGTTTGCGTTGGAGACGATGCGCGACCGGTACTGGCATAACATGGCTATCCGTATTCAGCGAGCTTGGAGAAACTATCTGCGTTACCGAACAGAATGCGCGATTCGAATACAACGATTCTGGCGAAAGCTCAATGGAGGCAAAGAGTTCATCGAGTGGCGCGACCAAGGACACACTCTTCTCCAAGGCCGAAAAGAGAGGAGAAGGTACAGTTTGATTGGATCCCGAAGGTTTATGGGAGACTATCTTGGCATCGGAAATCACGGCGGTCCTGGCGAGATCATTGCGCAAGCCGTCGGTATATCATCCAGCGAGGAGGTACCCTTTTCGTGCCGAGCTGAAGTGCTTGTGTCGAAGCTTGGTCGATCAAGTAAACCAGAGGCTCGGATGCTGGTGCTTACCAAGAAGAATGTTTACCTTATCAAGCAGGTCATGGTCAACCGTCAAGTCCAGATCCAAGCCGAGAGGACAATCCCAGTGGGCGCAATCAAGTTCATTAGTTGTTCCACCCTCAAGGACGACTGGTTCTCGATCGGTGCAGGCTCACCAACAGAACCTGATCCGCTTGTCAACTGCGTATTCAAGACTGAGTTCTTCACACAGCTCCACAACGTACTGCGAGGTGCTCTGACACTCAGAATAGGCGAGACGTAAGTTAATCATATGGAGAAATATACGTATAGTAAAAGCTAACATGGTTGCAGTATTGAGTACAACAAAAAGCCTGGCAAACCGGCTCAAGTCAAGGTGGTCAAAGACCCTGCAGTACCGAGAGATGATCTGTATAAGAGTGGTACTATTCACACTGGCCCGGGAGAGCCACCAAATTCAGTGTCGAAGCCTACCCCCAAGGGTAAGCAAGTCGCTGCAAAGCCCATCACAAAGGGCAAGCTTCTACGGCCCGGTGGCCCAGGCGGAGGTCCCTCAAAGCTCGCGTCTCGTCCAGCGCAACCGAGAGCTGTGCCACAGCCTGCTGCATCTCAACCCAAACCCGTCCCACATCCAGTCGCTGCGTTGTCGAATGGAACCAGCTCTCACACACGCGAGGTTTCGGCAGGTTCAGCACGCGCACCACCCCCACCTCCTCCTATGCCACAAGCGCGTGCTGCACCACCAGCCCAACCAAAGGAGCCTCGGTACAAGGCACTGTATGATTTTGCAGGCCAAAGTGCCGGTGAGCTAAGTCTCGGAAAGGACGAAATCATTCTGGTCACGCAGAAGGAAAGCAATGGTACGTTATCTCTGCCCCAATGAGGAACCAAGTAATGAGTACGTGACTAACAAATCCACTATAGGATGGTGGTTGGCCTCCCGTCTTGACAAATCTGCGTCTGGGTGGGCACCATCTGCTTACCTTGAGGAAGTCGTTGACCGCACATCTGCTCCCGCCGCACCCCCAGCGCCGCCCGCTCGCCCTGCAAACGGTAAGCCCAAACCACCTGCTCCCCCCGCTAAACGTCCTGCTGCGAGAAAAGCCGTCAACGGTGATTCTGGCAGAGATAGCGGGTACAGCGGTAGCGGCGGCAGCACCATGGAGAGTGCGAGAGACAGTAGCGGTAGCATCGCTGGTGGACTTGCAGAAGCATTGAGGCAGAGGCAAGCAGCTATGCATGGGAGGAAAGCGGATGAGGATTGGTAGATTTGATTGTTGAGGAGGGTAGCTGGATATGTCAAGCAAAGAGAAGGTAACTGCATGTCGTTGATTGGGTCATTGATGACGAGAGCACTAAGCAATGATGTCGTCCAATAAGTTCATCTAAAGCATACAACATCTTCCATACAATTCGATCAAAGTTCACATTCAATGACTAAAGCTACTTTGTTGAGTAGAGCATTGCATATGTTGCGATCTCTGAGACTGACCTCGGTGTGGAATCTGGGTGCCTCGCATGCTTTGGCAGGACGATGGCTTGCCGGCCCGGTACCAGTCCATCGAATAGAAAGACACAATATGTTCCCACAGGCACGTTGCCTAGTCACGGGTGTACGGAAGCATGGATATCGGATATCAAGACAAGTTTCGGTGAGAGGTTCCGCCATGGATGAATATAGAAAACCGGTGTTGACATGGATCTGCGTCGGCACATGATTAAAGTCATATGTTGTCGAGTAGACAAAATTTCCGTCTGTTTTGTTGCTTGTGCAAGGACTAGGAAATTGATCTGCTCAATCTGGCGGTACTTCGGTGCTTTGACCTGGGCAGTAATTCTGAGTATGCGCAACATAGGTAAGATTTCCCTCCCGTCCGGTACTACGGAGCTCCAACTTAATGATAGTATCAAACAGTGGACAGTGCGTATGCAAAAGCTACAGTTTGTTTGACAAGTTGGGGTAACCTTGCACGCCAAATCGAGCCCAGATATACTTGAATACACCGGCGTTTCGCAGCAATATGTAACAGGGTTTGGTCCAAATGAGGGACAGTATACATTCATATGTTGCTCTTGCAGTGATATCGCCCGTAGATTGACGACTAAGTCAGGTCGTTGATGTCATGGGTCAGTTGACCACAAGCACACATTGTGAACCTTGATGACAACGATGTGTATGATGATGATGATGATGACTAGATGTGGTGGTGGTCACCAGTAAGCAATGTACCTGCACTAGACATAGAATGAGGTAAAGGCGCCCTGACTCTGACCTCGTTCTTATCGGAAATGAAGCTACCGTAGCAGGGCCACTTCCGACCGACGTGACGGCGTTGCGATGGCCATCCTCCGATTGTCTGGTCCCATCCTCGATGAACCATAATCAATCAACCCCTCGTGTGGCGCACATCGGGAGACTTGGCCAACGTGATATGCAGCTAACATGCAAAACGGCTCGTTGGCCCGGATTCCCGCTTAACATTCCCGCCTCCCGGGCCGCAACATCTTCACAACCATATTGTTCCACCACTGATTGGCATTCACCTCAGCTGTGCCATCTTTGGCCGCCTAAAATGCCTTGCAGACGGCTCTCCGACTGCCTGCCAGCCTAGTTTCGGAAGTTCAGGACCGCCATCACCGCCATTTAACAAAGAGGGAGGCAAAGAGTCAATCTCGATGCTGCTGACCCTGGCTGGGGAAATCGCTTCCTCTGCGTGGCATGCATTGGCAGAGCTCCACCCGCGTGTCACCTGTTCTTGCGCTGCTTGTACGTGGAACTACCTGGGCTGTATACTTGCTCAAGATACGAGCCGCCAGTGGGGGGGTTTGCAAAGCTTTTGCAGCGGTACAATGACTTCTGCAGCATACTAGCGTCGGGTGCCGCCAGTACCAGCCGCACGGCAAGCTCTAGATTGACACCACAACACGAGCCTCCCGCCCTGCCTACGTCCAGATCGAGGCGGGCCCAAGTACGTTCAACGTTGGTTGATTGCCGCCGGCAACCAATCGTGTTGCTGGTCATCTGAGACGTGCAAGCCGTAGCAAGGTACAAGGCTTGTTTCCAATTGAACCGGCATTCCAGCGTCCTCTTTCTGGGCCCATGCGTTGGAGTAGCAGACGATCAACTAACAATGCTGCGGCGGGTACTAAAAGATGACCACGTCCCTCAGTTGACCATCTTCGAAGTCTACCGCATACCTCTAGCCTTATCTCCATATCCCATTCCTTCGCTTTCGTCGTCTTTTGATTTTATTTGATCGCTCGCTTCACTCGCACTGGTTGCACGTGGCGAGAAGCGCGGCAAACCGCCCCAGATATCCCGAAGTTATCGAATTATTTAATTCAGCCTTTGAGGAGATCTACAATGGCTACAATTAACCTGGGCAACGCTAGCCCTACAGACGATATCAAGCAAATCGACTTAAAGCACCCGGCCATCCAGATCCAACCTCTGACCCTCGACACTCCTCTCTTGACTCCTGCCGCAACGCCCGAGGACGTTTCCCCAGCCGACGACGAACCAATGGCGGGCAAAAAGCTATTTTCAATGGAGAGGCCTGATGACAAGGCGAAGAACCTTGCTGCCAAGCTGACCTTGGAGGAACAGGTACGTTGTGCTAGTGTTGTCTTGAAAAATCGCCGGAGAATCAGAAACGAGCACTTGGTGCATTTTTATTGGCTATTCTGAACTGTGCTGGTGTTTGTGTGAAGGTTTCATCTTTCCATACACACAAATCGGTTTGAGGCTCTTGGGCTCTTTGTGAGCCTGCAGCAAACGACTACGGCATTTTTTTATATGGAGCTCGGCAATGCAACCATAGTGCATCTTATGCCGGCTCAAGATGCCGTCTGATATTCTTCGACATATGAAAGAGGCGGAAAGAGACCTATAGCGAAGTCAGGCTGACCTTGTTTAGATTTCTTTGCTTGCAGGAGCCGACTTTTGGCGCACTGTGGCTATTCCTGAAAAGGGCATTCCGTCAATCAAGACTTCGGATGGACCCAATGGCGCTCGCGGAGAGTTCTTCACTAACGGCACACCTGTACGTACTCCGGCTTGGCGTTACCCGGTTCAAGCTGACGAAGCTAGGCTGCTCTATTTCCATGCGGCATATCCATGGCGTCCACGTGGAACTTGGACATGATTGAAGAGGTTGGCCGTCATCTTGGTGAAGAAGCAAAGGCTCGTGGTGCACAGGTGCTGCTTGCACCCACTGTGTGCATGCACCGATCTCCTCTCGGAGGCCGCAACTTTGAGTCGTATTCTGAGGATCCTTTCTTGACCGGAAAGCTTGCTGCCTCCTATGTTCGTGGCCTTCAGAGCAAGGGCGTCGCCGCTACTATCAAGCACTTTCTCGGAAACGAGCAGGAGACTGAGCGACAAGCGTACGATGCCATCATTGCAGAGCGGCCGCTGCGTGAAATCTACCTCAAGCCTTTTGAAATTGCTGTCCGAGACGCATCACCATGGGCACTCATGAGTTCCTACAACATGGTCAATGGTGTTCATGCGGATGAGTACATTCATTCTATCAAGGAAGTCCTCCGAGGCGAGTGGAAGTGGAACGGAGCCATCATATCTGACTGGACAGGCACATATGCAACTGCGCCCTCAATCAAAGCCGGCGTCGACATTGAAATGCCAGGCCCATCCAAATGGCGCAAATTCGAGCAAGTGAAGGAATGTCTTGACAATGGTGAGCTAACCCCCAAGGACATTGAGGAATCCGCTGCTAGGGTACTTTACCTTGTCGATCGGGTCAAAGGACTCAACAATATGACACCTGAAGAACCGGAGCGGTCCATCGATAACATCGAAACCCGGAACCTGATTCTCCAAGCTGGTATTGAAGGTTTGACGTTACTGAAGAACGAGAACAACGTCCTGCCGATTAAGGATGCGAAGAAGATTGCAATGATCGGACCAAATGCCAAGCGTGCGATTGCCAGTGGTGGAGGAAGCGCCGGCTTGAACCCTTACTATAACGTCACACCCTGGCAAGGCCTCCAGAACCGATTTGATGGTGTGCTCTCATTTGCGCAAGGTTGCGACAGCTCAAAGTGGCTGCCACTGGCCTCTCCATACTGCAAATCGAATGGCGAGACTGGTGTACGACTGGAGTACTATAAGGGGGATAGGTTCAAGGGCGAACCTATTGTTGTTCAGCACAAGGTTAGCACAGATCTCTGGCTATGGGATTCGGCGCCTATGGAGTTACTTCCGGACTTTTCGTTCAAGGTCAAGACTACACTCACACCGAAGTCGAGTGGAAACCACAGCTTCAGTTTCGCTTCAGTAGGACCAGGTCGTATGTTTATCAACGGCGAGTTGTTTATTGATAACTGGGATTGGACCGAGGAAGGCGAGGCTATGTTCTCAGCGTCTGAGGATGTCCTCAAGTCGATTTACCTAGAGGAAGGCAAGCCAGTCGAGATCCTTATCGAGAGCACTAGCGAAGTACGACCCGCCTCGAAAGTCTCCGTTATTGGCCGACGTCACGACTATGGCGGTTGCCGAATCGGCTATCAAGAAGAGGACAAGATCGATCGTCTGCAAGAAGCTGCAGATGTTGCACGCGATGCCGACGTCGCTGTTGTGGTAATTGGGCTGGATGCAGAGTGGGAGTCAGAAGGATACGATCGCCAAACAATGGACCTTCCAAAGAACGGCTCTCAAGACCGTCTGATCGAAGCTGTTCTCGCAGCTAACCCCCGAACAGTCATTGTCAACCAGTCTGGAACACCAGTCACTATGCCATGGGTGCACAAGGCCCCCGCAATCTTGCAGGCATGGTACCAAGGTCAAGAGGCCGGAAACGCGCTTGCAGATGTTCTGCTTGGAAACAGCAGTCCTAGCGGCAAGCTGCCAACGACTTTCCCAGTCCGAATCGAAGACAACCCAGCCTACCACAACTGGCCTGGTGAGAATCTAAAGACGATCTACGGAGAGGGCATCTACGTGGGCTACAGACACTACGAGAGATCCAAGATCGCACCGCTTTTCCCCTTCGGCCATGGCCTCACCTATACCAGCTTCGAATACGGAACACCAAGCGTCAGCAGCGATGTTCTGTCTGAAAGCGACGAAATCACCATCACTGTACCTGTTACTAACACGGGCTTGGTAGCCGCCCCTGAAATTGTCCAAGGGTACGTCAAGGATGTCAAGTCCACGCTCCCTCGCCCAGAAAAGGAACTGCAAGCTTTCGGCAAGGTGTTCCTGCAACCAGGTGAGACCAAGGACGTGGTCTTGAAATTGAACAAGTATTCAGTAGGCTACTTTGACACAAGTCTGGGCCAGACTGGTGCTTGGATTGCGGAAGAGGGAGTGTTTGACGTGTTGATTGGCGCAAGCAGCGCTGATATCAGGTACGTTTTTTTTTGCCTTAGCATACACTTTACTGGAACGAACAGAACACTGACGATTTATACAGGGCAAAGGTTAGCTTCGAGGTCAGGGAGAGCTTCCAATGGATCTTCTAGATGGAGATGACATTTTAATGAGTATCACGAGTTTTTTTATATTGAATATTCTCAGCAGCTGCGAAGGCGTTGTTGCTGCGCTGTGTCGGCTTCGTAAGAGCTGTGACGCTCCGTCTGTTGAAAATGTTGAGGTCAAGGGCATTATACACAGTGGTTTGTATTGTTCGCATTTCTTCGGAAAGAGGAGATATCATATTGCGAATGAGAGTATATTCGTATGGCTGGTCGCTAGGGGGAGGGCGATGGAAAGTCCCCCAGTATATTGGTAACCTCTAGTAAATATTGGTAGCATCTAAAGCAGACTAATCACATGTCGAAATCTTATTTCCATACAGCACAATGATTTGAGCGATAAAGGGTTATCTACATGTGTGTATTGTGAGAAACATAGTGAGGAGTGTATGTTGAAAATAATAATGTTGGGTGCAACCATGCATCATCAGTGGCTCCCAAGCCATAGTAACCGTGCAGTGTTGCGTTGCTCGGCTGAATGACGCGCTGGTTTTCTGCCACTGACCGCCTTCGGGCCGACCAGTTATCCCGCCGGTCCCTGACAGAGAAACCAGATGCCACCACCATTCCATCATCGCGACTACTCTCGTCCCTGCTTGATCGCGCCTTTTTGAGTCGTTTAATACTGTCGCATATCCCCGCGGCATCGTCCCATATTCTCCTGGCGGACTCGCCGAGCAGCTCCGGCGATAGCACCAGCTCGGGCTGCCCTGCTCCTCCTAATCAACAACGATCGCCCAAGATCTAGTCTCAGACCCTACAAACCCCGACACCCTCCTGCATAACATCGCGAGCCGTCCATGAGCTCCACCAGTTTCTAACCCGCTCAAGCCATCCCAACGCGTTCATCTCCTCGGCCACGCGAATCTGCTTAAAGCCGGCGAGCCTGGTAAAGCCGACATGAATCCAGCGCATCGAGACGGGTGGCCGCCGGCACAGGCAGGTGTGTCGGCGCAGACCCAGCAACAAACAGAGCAAGCGCAAGGGCAAGCGCCAGCTCCACGCCCTCTTGGACCTTATGGGTGCGTAATTTCTACTTGTCCCACCCACCATGGCAGTCACGAGCGAAGAAGCTGCCAAAATCGCCTTTTTACTATCATTCGACTGGAATCAAGCTGACTTTGAGATCGACAACAGGCCAAACAACGCGAATTCACAGGCCCCACCTCATGCGTCACCGGCGCAAGGTCCAGGGCCGGTACTTCCTCCACCATCCGGTAGGTAGCGCATGCAAAGAACGCGCCTCTCTTCAAACTACTAATTTCATCACAGGTGGTGGATACTACTCCTCAAGCGCCGCGACAGCCCACAATCAGAACCTTCCTACACTTCCAGGATTGAGTGCGCAACCTCAGCACTCGTCGCCCCACATGTCCGCTCAGCGACCACCTTCTTCTGACGCGGCAGCGCAAGGTCACCAAGGTCCCCAGGGGTCCCAATACTCGTTGCCAGGAATATCGCAAACACTACAACAGCAACAGCAATCGCAAGCGCAGCCCCAATCGCAACAGCAGCAGCATCTGCCGACTTCGGAGCAAGTGAATGCGGACAGGGAACGAGAAATGCGCGAGCGCGAAACAAGGGAGAGGGAAATGGAGGCGCATCCTATGCACCAGCAAGAAGAAATTGTGAAGCGCGAGGCAGAGCAGCGGGATCGGGAGCTCCATGAGCGCCAGCAGCGCGAGCACGCAGCGCTACAAAACCACTCCACGCCAATGCAGATCCATCAACCTGTTGCAGTTGCCCCTTCCGCGCGAACGATACACGGTCCGAATGGTTTGCTTGGGCAGTCTGGGCAGATGAATGGGCCAAATTCACTCGCCCCTCCAATGGGCGGCAACCAAAACGCACCTAACCCCATGTACGGCAACGCGCCTGCGCAGCACGAGCAGACGACGCCTCGTATGCAGCACGCGGTGCAAGCGCCGACTCAAGCTCAGATGCTGATGCCCTTTGCCGGTCCTCCAGGATCCATGGCCATGGGTCAGGGACAGCAGCCGATTCTCAATGACGCATTGAGCTATCTCGACCAAGTCAAGGTGCAGTTTGCCGATCACCCAGACGTCTACAATCGATTCCTCGATATTATGAAAGACTTTAAGAGCGGTGCGATTGACACTCCAGGCGTTATCGAGAGGGTATCAACTCTGTTTGCGGGCAATCCAGCCTTGATTCAAGGATTCAACACATTCCTCCCACCCGGCTACAAAATTGAGTGTGGCACCAATGGAGACCCAAATGCTATTCGAGTTACGACGCCAATGGGTACTATGGTTTCCACTATGCCCGCTCCAAGGCCACTTTCGCCGCCCCGAAGCGGTGCCGCTAATGGCAACAACGCTCCACAGCATGAAGGCACTTACTACGAAACTGCACAAGGACGGCCTTGGCCTCAGCAGCAAAGGCCCCAAGGACCTGACGGACAAGAAACAATGTTTTCTCCAAACAACCGCACTTTGGGACAGCCTCTGTATGGGTCGCAGCAAGGACAACAGGGTCACCCACAGCATTCACCAGAAGTTACCTCGCGACCCCATCCTGACCCTGCTGGCTCGGCCGCCGCACTAGCTCACCAGCAAGAGCAAAGGGGTGTCTCGCAGCTGCAAAATGCTGTTTCTGCTGCTACTGGTCGTTCACTCATGTCGCCTAGTGTTGATGCTTCTACCCCTCAAGGACAAGCAATGAATGGCTCTGCTCAACTTCCCCAAATGGGTGGGGCTGCAGCTGAAAAGCGAGGACCAGTAGAGTTCAATCATGCTATCAGCTACGTCAACAAGATCAAGGTAAATAAACACTCATTTCAAAGCGGATCCACGGGCACGGACGCTAACTATGTCACAGAATCGATTTGCGGCTCATCCTGATATCTACAAGAATTTCTTGGAGATACTCCAGACCTACCAACGAGAATCGAAACCTATCCAGGACGTGTACGCCCAAGTCACTCATCTGTTCGGTGGCGCGCCAGATCTTCTCGAAGACTTCAAACAGTTTCTGCCAGAATCTGCCGCTCACCATAGAGCACAACAACAGGCTGCCAAGAACGCTGCTGAAGATGCGGTTATGCTCAGCAATGTAAGAGGGGAATCAGGATACGGAGTCGCAGCGAACCAACAGACACCTGGTCGTGCGGATACCTCGCGATTGCCTCCCATGGGCAACTTCGCACCCACACCCACAGCGAACCGTGACAACAAGCGGAAGCGTGAGCGACAGGGACCAGTGGCTGCACCCATGCCTGCGCCCATGTCTCAAGAGCCTCCAACCTCGAATGTCCGCGGTGGCTACAGCCAGGTAAATATTAACAAGGTACGTAAATCCCTTTTCGCACTTTTATCGGTAAGACTGGGATCATGGCATTGGGTGGTTCCTTTTTTCCAAGATGCACGTGCACAGCCCCAACGTCCTCCAGTCAATTCCTTGTCGTTTCCTTTCTCAAACGTCGCGCCCACTTTGACTCCCACTCATGATTACGCGCGCTGCCACGTCAAGCGTTGTCGTTAAGCATGGTGGCGGCCGCGACAGGTTTCATTTGCCTAGCGGTCGTTCGGACGCGTTGACGTTGCAATGGCCTTCCCCATCTCTTTCCGATGTGCGGAACAGGCCACGCAGATCCAGTTCCAGGATTGCTGCAGTCCCTAAACGTTTTTCATTTTCTGACGAGAGTTTGCCTGCTAACCAACTTAAGCGTGCAAAGACCGGACATACTACAAAGCAGACAATTCCAGATGGTCCACCAGTCTCGCCTACCTTGACGCCTGCGCTCCCTGAGCCGATGCCGCCAACAACAACGACGTCTCCTAGCCAAGATGAGCTTGCGTTCTTTGACCGCGTCAAGAAGTTTATCGGAAACAAGAACATCATGAACGAGTTCTTGAAGCTCTGCAATCTCTACTCACAGGATTTGATTGACAAGCAACTCCTCCTGTACCGTGCGCAATCCTTCATTGGCGGCAACCAAGAGCTTTTTGCATGGTTCAAGAAGTTCATGGGTGAAGATGAAGAACAGCAAAATTCGCGACCCAAGACAGTCAATTCCCGTGTCTCATTATCCAACTGCCGAAGCTTAGGTCCTAGCTATCGTCTTCTTCCTAGGCGTGAAAGGGAGCGCGTATGCAGCGGGCGTGACGAGCTTTGCCGGTCTGTCTTGAATGACGAATGGGCCTCTCATCCAACGTGGGCTTCTGAAGATTCCGGATTCGTCGCCCATCGCAAGAACACATTCGAAGAGGGTCTTCACAGGATTGAAGAAGAGCGCCATGACTATGACTTCAACATTGAAGCTTGTAGCCGCACAATCCAGCAGCTCGAGCCTATCGCCAATCAGTTGCTCACAATGAAGCCCGAAGATAGGATTGGGTTTACTTTGCCTCCCGGACTGGGCGGACAGAGCGAGACAATCTACAAGCGTGTCATTATGAAGATCTATGGTCGCGACCGAGGCAAAGACGTTATCAAAGAGCTCTTCCAGATGCCTTGGAGCGTAGTCCCAGTGCTTCTCCACCGGTTAAAGACGAAGCTGGAAGACTGGAAGGCCGCTCAACGAGAATGGGAAAAGGTCTGGCGCGATCAGACTCAAAAGATCTTCTGGAAGTCACTTGACCACCAAAGCATCACAGTCAAGCAGGTTGACAAGCGACAATTCCAACCCAAGTCGCTTACAAACGAGATCCAAGTTCGCTACGAGGAACAAAAGCGTCTCCAGCAGATTCAAGAAATTTCACAGCCAGACTATCAGTTTGCCTTCTCTTTCAAGGATGAAGAAGTGCTGTTCGACGTGGCTCGTTTGATGCTCACTTTTGCCGACAACAACCCAGGCGCTGAATTTGCAAAGGTTGTGCCTTTTGTCAGGGAGTTTGTTCCCCTCTTCTTTGGCATCGATTCGGCCAAGTTTGAGCAACGGGTACACACTTCAGGGCGTGATACGCCCAATGATTCCGGCGAAGACACTCCCTCCCCAGATGAAGACGTCTCTCAGCGCTCGCTGAAGACAAAGAAGGGTGACCTTCGCCGCGATGTCCTTGATCCCCGCAGCAAGCCACGGAAAGACAAAGAGGACAGCGTCGCCTCAGCGAGCCGGGACAGCACACCAGACAACTCTATGGAAGAGGATGCTGCTGTCGATAGTTCCAACTCGATACCGCGTGCAGACCGACCAGCTAGTCATTGGGTGGAATACGCCGCTACTCCGACTGCCTTTGGTGACAAGGAATTTGAGCACGAAGAACCTTACCGCCGCGTTGAGTACAACATGTACGCCAATGCCTCAATCTACTGCTTCTTCCGGATGTTTGTCATGCTTTACGAGAGGCTTTTGAAGCTCAAGGAGAGCGAGGATGAAGTGCAAAGGCTCATCATGCGTGCCAAGGAGCCCAAGCCAGCACAGAAACTTAAGATGCTGGACAAGCAACCCGAAGACTTTTTCAAGGACACTTCGCCTACGGCAAACTACTACCAGCAACTTCTCGACATGTTCCAGGACCAGATTACCGGAGACGTGGAGATGAACTTTATCGAGGAGACATTACGTCGATACTACTTGCAGATTGGCTGGCAGCTGTACTCATTTGATAGGCTGCTCAGCTCGTTGGTTCGATTTGCTGTTGCAATTGTAAGCCAGGATAGTAAGGACAAGAGCCTTGATATCTACAACCTCTTTAGGAAGGACCGTGTCAACGATACCACCACGCACAAGAGCGAGATTGCCTACCGAAAGGCTGTTGAGAAGTTCGCCAAAGATGCTGATACCTACCGCATTACTTATGTAAGTAATGGCTGTTCCGTTGTCGACAACAATACACTAATCTTGGAACAGGACCCCGCCAAGATGGAAGCTTATGTCCGACTGTTCAAGAAGGATGACCCTACCTTTGAATTCAACACGCTGGACCGGATCAAGCGCTGGCGGGCATACGTCGCCTCGTACATGGCTGTCGAGCCTACCGAGGAGGTCGATCTCTCGCGCGTCAACTATCCTTACCTTAAGAAGCGTTTGGCAAAGGCCGAACTTCTCTCCGAAGAAGACCGGTTTGATCAGGTCCAGCATGACGACAAGATTACTGTTTCCATCAGTCCTTCTGCCTACATCATGACATTTATCAACAGCGAGCCATTTGGTACGGGTGGTGTTCAGTATTTCCTCCAACCAGATGCCGTGCGCGCAGGTGTCAGCGAGGCGGTTCCAAAGCCCAGCGAGGAGTACAGGAGACTCAACGACGATCGGAGAGAGAGGGTCCAGGAGATTCTTGTGAGGAACAATAGTTGGATGAAGGATCTGAGTCGCGATGAGGTGGATGCCAAGAAGACGGCGTTCAAGAAGGACATGGAAGAGCCTAGGAAGGTGGCTGAAGGCGAGGATGTGGACATGGAGGGCGCAGACGGGTTCGCGTACTAACTTCCACGGGTTGGTGTCTCGTTGGAGATTTGGTGGAACTGTTGTGTCCTCGGCGTTGCGGGCTTGGATGGTCTGACTGTGACGCGATTGATTTTGCTTAATGATCTTCGCATCGCACACATGGGGGAAAGCGGACTGGCGTACAACACATGGCCTACGTGCACAGCATAGCACTTCCCTTTTGCGTTCTTTTGGAGCTGGTGTTTGATTGGTGTTCAGGATGATAACCCAGCTCATCTACCTATATCCATTTTTGTATGTGTATACGTGAGAGTCTTCTTTTTTCTTAGCTTCCAACTTTTATATTATATCCTGCTTTCGAACCTTCTGTTCTTCTTGCCTTCCTCATTGACTAGTCATTTACTAACATTCTTCGCCAACCACTCCTCCCACTGCTCCACCGTCCAACTACTACTAATCTCATTCCGCACAACTCCATCAAACACGACCGTTGGCGTCACATGCACCCCCGTCAGTCGATTCGCCTTAACCTGCACCTTGACATCATCCGTCACCCCATTCCCCGAATTCAAACTCCCATCCTCACCAGGCTTATCGCTAATCTCCAGCAACCCATACACTTTGCCCTCATCTACCCCCACACTCGCTGCTATCTTGGCCAACCGCTTATACGTCTGATTCCTCGTCTCATTCACGAGACTCACGTCGAAGAAGTCCTTTTGCTGCTCAAACAGCTTCTCTGAGAAGTCGTAGAATTTGCTGGCGTCGACGCGTTGGACGGCGTATGCGGCTTCGTGGACGAGGGTCGAGGAGGGGTGCCAGGGTTGGATTTGCTGCCGGAAGATGGTGACGAGGCTTGTGGCGTAGGTGGAAAGGAGCGTATTGCGCAGGGGAGGGGTGAAGAGGGTTTTGTACATCTTGGCGGAGAAGGGGCAGACGTAGTCGAGGTCTGTTGAGTTTGATTGTTAGGACTATGGGAAGGAGGAGGGGGAGAGAGGGAAGGGGAAGACAAACAGAGCTCGAGGGTGTGGACGGCTTTGGGCTGGATGGAGGAAGAGGCGAGCTTTTGGCCTGCGAATTTGGGTGCGAGAGCCATTGTTGCGGGTGCGATTTGCTATGTCTGTTTTTTCGGGCTGGATGGGAGAAGGGAGGTTTGTAGGACAATGGAGAAGTCGAGGTGGTGATATATATGGTGGAAAAAGCACGCAATTGTAGGGTAGGTTCAGATGCTAGGAGCGGCGGGTATGACGACAGTCGGACCGGCTGACATCGACATGTGAAGATATGATGCGATTGTGGGAGTACCGAGCTAACACGATTGTTTTTACAAATGCTCAAGAGGCCTTTAGTAATGATTAATCATTCTGGAAACTAATGAATCTAACTTTGAGGAATTGTATCCATCTGGGACTGCCCGCGCTCTAAAGCATAGCGTGCCCCTCCCCCGCCATGTCCAACCAAGATGGTCGCGGCAACTCCACACATTCCCGAAACTCAAAGCTTCCATGCAGCACGCCGTCATAGCTCAACTTTCTTGGAACAACCACTGTCTCTGTTTGACCTTTCAGTCCAAATACCACCTTCGTGTTTGATTGATAATGCCCGATCTCAATTCTACCGACGATGATCTCCTCGCTCGCCTTAATGCACTCAAGAAGTCCTCCGTCAGCTTAGACACCAACTACAACGCGTCGATAGCGCCCGCAGAATCTCCTAAACCTACCGATGATCTTGCGGTACGATTTGCGCGTCTAGGCTCCGCGTCGCCGGCGGGCTCTCCACAGCCATCACGAACAGCGTCCACAAGTAATATTCGCGCGCCTACTGTGGCACCGGGTGCATCGAATTATCTAGAGGGGATATCTCAGGGTATAGGTGGCTCGAATATTGAGTTTAATGATGAAGACGAGAAGAGCCTGGAAGAGCTGTTGGGTGAATTGAATGGCACCATCGGAGACAGAAAGGAATGGGATGTGTCCAAGGAGGAGCAGCAAGATGTAGGGAAGCTACTGAAAGATATGCGCAAGATATTACCAGAAGTGGTGAATAGTCGTACGCAAGAGCAAGGCAATCAGGGTAAAACAGAGGGGCTGAAGGATTGGGAGAGCATAGAAGTCAACGTCGGTAGTGGAGAAGTCGGTGCAAAGCAAGACAGTGACGAAGAAGTGGACGAAGAAGGCAAAAAGAAAACTGAAGACGACGAGGCTGACGACATCATCGCAAGAGTCATGGCTGAGCTTGAGATTAGCAAAAAATACGACCCTCCCTCCCCAGCATCAGAAGACGACAAGTCAGAGTCGGAAGACCAGAAACTTCGCAACGAAACCACAGATACCGACCTGAGTCTCCCTTCTGCACCCCAAGACCTACCCAAACCCGACAACACACAAGCCATAGAGGACGACTTCACCGCCCGCCTAGCCGCCCTCGCCGCACCCTCCCCCTCATCCCAAACAGACGCTCTTGGCCTCCCCTCCGCACCATCCTTCGCTCCCACCAAGAAACCTCCCGCCTCAACTAACCTGCAAAAGAAGATTGACGAGGAAATCGACACGTGGTGCATCATATGCCAAGATGACGCGACACTCAAGTGTCTAGGCTGCGATAACGATCTATACTGCCAGAATTGCTGGATGGAAGGGCATAAGGGGGAGAGTGCAGGGTTTGAGGAGCGACGGCACAAGGCTGTGTTGTATTCGAGGAAGAAGAAGGAAGCTGCTGTGTAAAGAAGGGGATTGTGGAAGGGGTTTGACTTCTGGGTTGCTATATATCTTTGATCCTGGAAGAAAGGATTAAATCTGGTCTCCGTTGGTTTCTGTGGATACTTTGTCATCGCTGGTATCTACCATAGCAGATGATCTCTCTCATTGAACACAGATCCCGAACCGTAAGGGAAGTCGAAGCAGACAGTCAGACTGCTCCAGCACAGCACACAAGACTGCGCACTCCTGCTGTAGTCTCGGCCCTAGTATGCAGAGGCAAAGATCTGCTTAGAGGATGCGGTTGCTGTGTGATCAATTCCTTGGCGCCCGACAAGAGGCTACGACTGAGGGAAGTTATAAATCTTTGAACTCGCCTCACGAGATCAGCGACTGATGGAAAGATATGAAGCGCTATCAGAAGAACACGGCAATGACTAAATCTTGCAACGTTTGCGAATTTGGTATCTTGGAAAGCAGAGACGAGCCATACTACAAAATATTATATATACACTTTAATCCTTGTGTTCCTTGTCGAAAGCCAACATAGCGCCCATTACTCTTTCGTACGTCCACATAGTGACGGCGCTGGCTGGCGCCGCTTTGAGCAGACTGACAGTCAGGCCGCGATACATACCCCGCCTTCCTTCGTGTTTCCAGATATGGGCCAAGGTGCTAACCACACCGGTATAGGTAGGTATGTTCCGGTGGACGTAGCGCTCTCGGGTCGGGCCTTGGACTTGCAGTCGCTTGCGCGTCGTATCGAGCGGGTAGACAGCGGTCTTGGAAAGGATACTTGCCATGACACCTGCTACAGCATCTGAACTCCCAAGCGGCAGGTGGATTGGAGAGGCGGCGGTAATTGGCTTCAAACTCTCGTAGCTGGCAAAGAAGAGGCCCATGTACGGGACAATCTGGCTGACACCGGCCCCAAGACCGCGGAAGAAGCCAGTGGGTCCTTCATGCTGCGCAATGTGCCTTAGGGAAGCGACGAGGGACGTGTATACGCGCTCGGTTCCCTGAGCAGCAAAACGCGTGCGGAGTAGATCGAGCGGATATGTGAGCGTCGTCGCGGCAGCACCAGCCGAAGCGCCACTGATGAAGTTGTTCACCGAACCGGGCAGGGTGTAGGGTGGAGGAAGCGCCTCGAGTATGTGCGAGACGTATGTATAGGCCGAGAACTGGACGCTGCCGTAGGTCAAGTACATGAGCTCGGCAGGTATGTTGCCCTTCCACAGGCCAGTGAGGCCCTCTTCGCGCAGAATCTGCTTGAGGGTGCCCAGCGTTCCCTTGTACACAGGGCCCTGGACATGGCGGACGCTGAAGGGGTCGGACAGGGAGTGGATTTGAAGCTGCAGGCGGATCTTGATGACGTCGAGGGGCGCGATCACAAAGCTGCTCACATGTCAGCCATGTTGATGATGATGAGGCCAAAGGATGAAGAATACCGTGAGACTAAACCTGCAACTGCACCTGCAATCACCACTTGCCGCTGGGAGCCCTGCGAGATATATTAGCCCCGCGTCCTTTGCGTCTCCAAACGGTCGAGGCCGTTGAATGGTACCTCATGCTTCAACTGCGCTACACCCTCAGACATGCGCCCAGTGCGTCAGTCGACACACGTGCTGGGGATTGGGGCGCGATTGTATGTCCTCAACAGATCCTCGGTATGCAGGAGGAATGGATGCTGAGGCTGCCGGGCAGAGGGTGTGTGATGACCTCGGTCAATGGCGCGTTTGATTCCCACATTCCCTCCAAGCTCGCGCGACAGAAAAGAAGCAGACCCCGCCTCGTTTTGTTGCTATTGGTACTCACCAGCTGCGACCGACCGATCGACCGACCATGACTTCCAACATCATCTCCAAGCTTCCTTCACGTCATCTGAGACTACAAGTAACAAACGCCTGCAAGACACGCGCTGCAGTCCAAGGACGGAGCCTCCGCTTCCATTCGTGCTGGCGATCACCGAATCCCGCCGAGCATGCTAATCGGAGCCCCGCTACCCATGGCCCCTTCAGGCCAACCAGACCACGGCAACAGCAACCACAGCTACGCCAGGTGGAATGGGCTGAAGAGCAGGGGAACCCAGTCCAAGATCTATCAGCAGGTGCTCCAGCAGAAAGCATCTCGGTGAATATCGACGGACAGGCCAGGGTTTTTGACGCTGCATTCCTGCGCGATAGTTGTACTTGTGTGCGCTGCGTGGACCAGTATAGCAACAATAGGCTTTTCCAGACCTCAGACATTCCAGTAGATATAAAAGGTAGCGCCAGGTCCGTTGTCGACGATAAAAAAGGAGACTCAATTGAAGTGCAATGGGACAGCGACGTCAAGGGGTTTGGCCCGGAGCATCGCACCCGGCACTCCATTAATTGGCTCCGCCAGGCATTCAACACAGAGGCCCAGACAAGCAGCGGCGTACGATACGATGACCGAGTATTCTGGGATGGCAAGGAGATAACAAAGGCTAACAAATGGCTTGACTACGATGCTTACATGTCTCGAGATGAGACTCTCTTCGAAGCACTCACCCACCTCCATAGATACGGTCTCCTTTTCATCAGCAACGTGCCTGATTCAGAAGAATCCGTCGTCTCTCTTGCTTCCCGCGTGGGAACTCTCAAGGACACTTTCTACGGCCGCACATGGGATGTTCGCTCCAAGCCCAAAGCCGAAAACATTGCCTACACTCCCGACTACCTCGGTCTCCACATGGATCTCTTGTACACGGCCAACCCGCCGCACCTTCAACTCCTCCACTCACTGCGCGCCCGCACTCCAGGCGGTGAATCCTTCTTCTCTGACGCCTTTGCCGCTGCCCATCAACTCCGCGAGCAATCAGTGGACCACTTCAACACACTGTGCAACTTTCCCGTTACATACCACTGCCACCAGCTGCCAAACCACTACCACTTCACCCGCCCAGTAATCGAGACGTTCCCCTGCCCTAAAGGCACAGAAATCACCAGCAGCACTATCCGCCGCATAAACTGGTCTCCACCTTTTCAAGCCCCCGTCCAAATGCCTCATGGTAGTAGCGCTACGCCTTCTCTCCGCTCATACGTTGCTGCCGCCCATGCCTACGAGAAGTTGCTCTCTTCTCCAGATAACTTGTACGAGTACCGATTGAATGAGGGCGAGTGCGTCATTTTCGATAATAGGAGGGTGCTGCATGCGCGAAGGGCGTTTGATGCGTCAAAGGGGGAGCGCTGGCTTAAAGGCGCGTATGTAGATAATGATGTTTTCTTCTCCAAGTTGAGAGTGTTGCAGGAGGTGTTTGAGGGGAGGTGGTTTGCTGATGGGGTGGTTAGGGAGGCTGTGGTGTAGAGTGGGGAGGGGAAGTGTTGTGAGGATGTTTGGTAGATTGATTGGCAAGGAGATGTGTAGATTAGATGGATAGTACTAGATAGTGACAGTGGAAGAGAAAAAATTGGATACGGAATTGTTTATCTGGAGTCAGATGGAGTGAGGTAGAGAATTGTAGATGATTGCGTCTGAACAAGAACACAGTGTGTACGCCTAGTTTGGTATCACCTATCAATATATTTCGCAGAGCGGTTCGTCATGAAGCGTTAATTGAACGAGAAGGTAATAAACATATCCGGCTTCTTCCAAGACCAACATTGCCCTTGTTGGGATATGACTTTCCAATGAAATGTACAGAAAGTGGGCGACCCTTACCATACGTCAAGTAGGCATACCATGGTCGAATAAAATGTCTCAGATGACAGAGTGCGTTATAGAGGCCTGAGAAAAACTCGGCATCCTGTCATTTTCAGGTGTGTTTACTGGATTATCGACCCATGAGGATGGTGCTGAAAGCGTAGTCGTGCGCTGAGCATAGCTGCTGGAATCACCGCCTCCTTCAAAGGATCAGGTAGACTAATGTTTACCATTCATCTGCAATCTTACTGGAAGCTGAGAGTTGGCGGTCAGTATGTGTCAATATCACGAGCGCATGTAGTATTTTGCGTAAGACACACCGCACTACAACATGCGCACAAGAATGGTGTGCATAACGGGCGGTACCCCAGATTCTAAAATTATTGCCACACCATTGCGAACTCAGCCTCTAGGGCGCCCTAGTATTTTAACCTTTGCTGACGGTGGAGCGCGACCAGGGCTGTGCCGTGCCAGCACAAGCCAAGACCGTCAGCAAACCGTCAGCTCTCCCTCCCATCACCGCCATCTGATCACGCCCTGCGGCGAACCTAACCGCATTCTCTTGCTGGAAAAATCCCGGTCCATATGTCAGGCACAGCAATTTTGTGACCGACGCAAGCCACGAGCAGATTGTTTGTAAGCTCCAATGTAACGCCCCACAAGCTGTAGCAAGACTGAGCCACAGACTTGACCGAGAGTAGAAAATACTTTGCTGGAGGAACATCTCATGATGGCTGGCACTAGGCTGAATGCAACATCGTGAGTATTTTGGCGATGACTTCTGAGATGATGCTGAGCAAGGGCGGTGGCTGCGGCACTACTACTCACCGAGCATGTCTGCGAATAGTTTCAGCCAGGCAGTGTTACAACCACGGCTCGGTGATGAGATGCACTCGATGAAAGGATCAATTGACCATGGTATAAATCATGCCGTCTTCTCGACCTAGAAGTCCATCATCACAACAACAACAATCACAACAACAGCAACACCATCTTCCAACCAAAACTTCTACAATCTCCTTCTACCATACTCGCCAACTTTCAAACCACCAAACCAACACCCCAAACCATCAAAATGCAGTTCACCACCACCATCGCCGCTACTGCCATCATGGCCATGACTGCCTCCGCAGCTTCCATCCCCCAGCCCATCCCCCAAGTCACCCTCCGCATCTTCGACGACCTAACCGGCGCCAACGCCGACACCACCATCCCCGCCGATGGAACCCCTGTCACCATCCCCTCCCGCTTCGCCGGTAGCGCCCTCGACACTGGCAATGGCGACATCCTTGGCACTTCGGCTCAGCTCGTCAAGTTCGAGGACACCACCAAGTGCAAGCTTGCCAACCTCAACATCCCCAGCTGGATCATTGAGCTCGATGGCCGCTCAAAGAACTTTGTCCAACTGGATGACGATATCACTAAGCCTGTTCGCACTTGGCTCAACGGATTCCAGTTCTCTTGCACCAGGTCTTAGATTGTGGGCGGAATCTAGGGCTTAAGGCACACCAAGAGAGAGTAGACAAGTACATGGAGGTTAGGGGTATGGAAGGTGATGGATGAGCTTCTTTACGACTGTTTTGAATTGTTTTTCTGGTTTTCTTCAATTCTCTGGTGGCACTATTAGGATGTAATTTGGGGATGCGGCTTGGAGAGTTTGCTTTTACAATAGATTCGACGCTCCTTTACACATAGACATTAGAATATAGAATACACGCGTTTCACTCGCGTTTTGAATCCTCCCTGCTATCAATCTTACAGTGTACTAAAAAAACAAAGACTTATACATAGGACAAAAATAGGCAGCTCCGATCACATGATACAAATTGGAAATACGATGACATACAAAAACATACGTCAGCGGCGATTCGCTAGCCACTCATCTAACTACTTCTAGTTCCCGCCGGTAAGCGGATGGTCCCGTTCTTAGCTAGTTTACACTACTAGGTAAAGACAACTACACCGTACCTAAAGCATACTAGCCGATCGCGCTGCTCAACACAGCTAGCAAAGCTATAGATGCTGTTTTTGCTCGACGAATTAGCCACCTGTAGCGAGTATTTTACTGCTCAATATCTCAGGCGCCTTCGATAACGTCTCGCACCCACGACTGCTCCACAACTCACGGAAGCGAAGAGTAGATAAAAAGACAGTCAAGTTGATTACAAGCTTTCTTAGCAATAGATACACTAGAATTTCAGTAGATGGCTTCACATTACAAGAGTATACAATCAATACCGATATACCCCAGGGCTCGCCATGTTGCGTATAGATAGCCTGCCTCTTCGAGATACCAATCCGGATGCCAGTATCGTCTCTATTGTATAGATTCTCCTCCTGTATACCGAGTAAGCATTGCACCGGAATTTCCAAGTTATGTATGGACAGACGTTCAATTGTACGTGCAACGCACCTTTCCCTGGATATAATCTATAGTTCTAAAGAGATGTAAGTGCCACAGGTAACCAGGCGCGTGCTCAAGTAGTGCTTCGGCAACGGATTGAAAGCTCCAGACCAAGTTTCCGAGCGAATAACAATACTCCAGTACTGAGGGGAGTATCATCGTATACGCGCTTTGCACGGATTTACTCTTGGGGTCTTGGGCGTGCCAAGATGCATACGTAGTATAAAGGGATATAAGACAGCGGTCTGAGTAATGTTCAAGAGCCGGAACTCGGGTCAAAGGACATCCGCGCTCCACCCTGGTATTATACTACTATCTAAATGATATTTAGACTAGATTACTCTACATACGTGCTCAATGGTTGAAAACGGCCGCATTATAGGGCCGCTTATATTGCAAGGAGAACTTCCGTTATAGGCTTAGAGACAAGCTAGTTGTTGTGACACAGAATGCCGGTAGATCTTAATGGGAGTTCGTGTCAGCTATCTGTAAATCAATGAATCTTTCGTTGCAAGGCCAAAAGCCTGTGCGTCATATCCAAACAGGTGAGATCGACAATGGAATTCTTGGCATCTGTGTGCTCTTGGGCGGATAAGAAAAATGCCCGAAAACAAAGTTGGAGCTCTCTGCTTAGTCTGACTACAAGTATCCATTTGAAATATGTTATTTACAGTATAGCCAATGCATTTGGAGGACCGGCAATCATGTTTGGAACATTGAAAGGAATTGAGGTCAGGAAGAAGGAATATTTCCCAGATTTGTGGCAATGTGCCGACAGCTTGTCGAGTTCCCAGTACTCTCCAATGGGCATTCAGAACATGGTTAAGAACCAGTGATGCAGTGCTTATTGACAGATACCGCTAGTGAAAGGAGAAATATTTGTTGGGGTTATACTTACGCAAGCCTGGAAATTCTGAGGTACCAGAAGAAAGATTTGCATTAAACGCCTCGACAGCTGGGCTATCACCAGCAACTGCAGCAAACTGATGATTCCAGATCCAACGAGCCATATCGCAACTGGGCTCTAGTCCTATACTTCCCGCGCTCCTCGTGGCATTACGTTGCTCCGTTTCGTTCAGTTTGGGGAGCGCGCCGACGTATCCGGTCCTTACGACAAGTATATCTCCAGCACGAAGTTCTGTACCTTGGAAGTCTGCAACTTCTTCAAGTATCTGTGCTGTGATACTGTGGTATGTGAATGGGGATACTTGAATACCTTCGGACTCCACATATTTGGCGTAGTCAAGCAAAACTCCACGGCCGACAACCCCCCCTCTCAATTGCCATTGGTCGAGAGTTGGAGGTTTGGTAGAATTCGTTGTGGTACCCTCAAGCTGCTCCCGTGTACATGAGGCGCTATTGTATGCGATACCAGTTCCCTGGTGTGGATAATGACAAAAGCTGTCCCAGTGACTGCTAATCTGAGTATTGAAGCTGATTTCCTTATCCCAGCCAAATGAACCAAGGCCATCATCTTTCAAACTTACGAACGTATTGTTCAGATGTTTTCGGTTTGTATTCGAGCTCTTGAATCCGTCTAAATTCTAGCGAAACAAGTGTTAAATTGTGTCTGCAAACGCGTAGAGCCTACTGACCTTAAAGAGATGGAGACTCCTTCGGTGATCTCCTGTTTTGCACTGAGTATAACATCTTCAGTAAGTAAATTCAAAGTGCCATATATGTCTTTCGCCTTGGAATCGTCAGAAACCCCGCATGCACACCCTTGCGGCAAACCTGCACAGGACGGCAATATATCGAACTCTGGCACAGATGGCAATGTAGAGTTCAAAAAGCTGTTGGCAAGAAATAAAGGACACAGTGTGTTGTTAACAGGTGCCATTGTGCAAATAGTAAAATGACGCTAATTGTTTTTTGTTGGGCTATAAAAGCACATGAATTTAAGCTACGCGGGGGAACAGTCTCGCCCCTGCCGATCACGGGAAGTTTTGTTTCCGTTCCGGTGCCAATATCACCTAGATAGCATGCAGGTAGTGTTTCGTTTCGTCTATTGGTATGTATGCAGCACTATGTTTGCCGATCTACAGTTATTCGAGCCTAAGTCTGATGACTTTTGTCTAGCTAGTTTGTGGAGGGGGGCGGGTCCGTTCTAGTCACAATGTATTTAGTGAACATATGTCCTATATGTCACTAAATAATTAGTTATTAATTAAGTAGGTCCAAGACAACAAACGGAATCTAATTGCATCCGAGCCGAGGCGAAGCATTGTTGATCAATTCCTCGAAGTATATAAATGACACTATTCTTGGTTCCTAGAAGTGCATCTTCACAATTTTCAGAACAACCAATACTCGATTTCAACCCTATATTCTTACGATGGGTGAACCAATGCAATCCCAAGGCACACCTGATCCCACCATTGAAAATCGTTACAAAATTGAACGCGAAAAAAGGATCAGACCTGATGCCGGGGCATAATTCCTTGACATGGATACGGTGGAAAACCTGTCTGATCTGAACAAGGACATCTGGGTTGATCATGATGCACTCAATAATTCTAATTCTCCTGTTCGCGACGGTGGTTTTTACGATGTACTTATCTTGGGAGCTGGATACGGCGGTCTTCTATTTGCTGCACGACTGATTCAGGCTGGCATCTCGGCTGAAAACATTCGGATCGTAGATAACGCAGGTGGCTTTGGAGGGACTTGGTACTGGAACAGATATCCTGGACTTATGTGCGATGTAGAAAGTTACATGTACATGCCACTCCTAGAGGAGACAGGGTACATGCCACAGCATAAGTATGCATATGGTCCAGAGCTACTGCAATATGCCAACCGGCTAGCGAGTCACTTCGATCTACAGGACAAAGCATTGTTCAGATCTCGTGTGACTGAGATGAGATGGAACGATGAAGCACACTATTGGACAGCTCATATTTATGAGAACAGAGGCCCTACACAATCAGGTCGATCGTTGACGCTAAAGTCTCGATTCGTCATCACTACGGGCGGTGTCTTGAACGTGCCGCATGTGCCAAATATTGAAGGCTTGAGGACCACAAAAATTCCATTATTTCACTCGGCCAGATGGAGGTATGACTTCACAGGCGGTACACCTACAGAGCAGAAAATGGAGAAACTAAGAGACAAAAGAGTTGGAATTATTGGGACTGGGCCTACAGCTATTCAAGTCGTGCCAGAACTTGCGAAGTGGTCCAAGCATCTCCTAGTGTTCCAGCGCACGCCGACATCGTGCGATGTTCGTGGCCAGCGGAAGACTGACCCAGACGAATGGAAACAAATTACAGCACAGAAGGGGTGGCAGAGAGAAAGAATACACAACTTCAACCACTTTCTAAGAGGGGAGCCGCTTCAAGTGGATCTGGTCCGCGATGGTTGGTGCCAAATGCCAAGCTTTAGCGCGGTGATAGGATCGGCTTGCAAAGGGAAAATCTCACCGGAAGGAGTCGAAACCCATATTGCTGAGCTTAATGCTATTGACTTTCCAAGAGCACAAAGATTAAGAGAACGTGTCGATAACGTCGTTCGTGATAAGACAACGGCAGAGAAACTTAAATCGTGGTATCCAACCTATTGCAAACGACCAACCTTTCACGACGAGTACCTGGAATCCTTTAATCGGCCAAATGTCGAGCTGATTGAGACATCGGGATTTGGCGTGGAGAGTATCACAGAGCATGGACTCATTGTCAATGGTATTGAGCATGAGGTTGATCTGCTTATACTCAGCACTGGTTTTCGATCCACGCCTGCAGAGGGTGTAGGCACGCCATCACGGAGCTGCAATATCGAAGTGTTCGGGCGAAATGGGCTTAATATAAACGACAAATGGGATGAAAAGGGACCGGTAACTTTACATGGATGTTGCACACACGATTTTCCCAATTTTTTCTTCGGTGGATTGAGCCAGACTGGCAATGCTTGTAAGTCCAACCACTTTTGCATTGTCATAGGATGCTGAATAACGATAGGCAACGTATCTTACGTTTTGGACAACCACGCAAGAAACGTGGCATACTATATACAATCAGCGCGCAAAGCAACGAAAACTGATGCGTTCGCAATTGAGCCATCGCGTGACGCAGAAGAAGAATGGGCGAACGAGAGTGCCAGTATGGCGGCCTGGTTTGCTGCCCTTTCACCATGCACCCCAGGAAATTACAACAACTATGCGAAGAGTATCACAGATCCAACGATTCAACAAAAGCTTGCAAGAGCTGCGCCATGGGGACTTGGCAGCCAGGACTTCTACGACCGCATCGAAAAATGGCGTCAATCTGAAGGTCTCTAAGGATTCATAGTCTCTACCTAGTATTTTCCATAAGTAACAAGAAATATTCTCTCTCTAGCAAGGTACAGAAGGTAATGATCACCGTGGGGGGATGATCATGTGATGAGCATACCGCCAAGACTAGTTATAACATGAGTGATCCCACCCAGGAAATATAACAACAAGGACTTCGCAGCGAACAACTCAAGTCACTAATGTTAGGACAAGGAAGTAGTACTAGGACTAGAAGTAATCGGAATACAGGGATAACGCGGTTCATAAGCGAGTCGACTAAGTATTGGATAATGTGCCCATGCGCAGTGTGCCCGGATTCGGATCATGCCCACCCGAACATTATGGCACGCCTCAACACCCTGAGTATAAATAAATAATACGTAGGTACAGAGATCGCTTTTAGATTTTATCGCTAGGTTGGCAGCGCTTAGTTAGAAGTTTGTGCCGACAAGTGTGACCGTAGTACAAATGTATTATTTGTCTCTCATTTTCCTTTATATTTTAATATTCTCTTAATACTAAAAGAGTACCTTAATAAACTCAATGTACTATTCTTTATATATACCTGCTTTCTAAGATTGTTTACGATTCTTATTGCCTCTTTTAAGGCTAGAGTCTAAGAAAAAAAGGTTACTCTGAAGATAAACATATTAGCCTAATAAAGGTAGGTAATATTAGTAAGAACTCCTAATAAGTGCTACGGCGAATCTAGCGATGATTTTGAAAAACGACCTCTGTAAAAGAACTGCATTGCTAAGCATGCAAGTCCACGCCCACTCCGCCACCTCGCCTGGTCTCCAACGGGCTCTAAAATCCGCCTTGCCCTACAGCATCAACTTGGTATATCGCACGCAACATCCCAACCGGACAGCCCACGCGCACATACTCGCTACGTTCCCCGAATCAACGTCGCCAGAAGCAACAGTACCGGAATGCTGGGCAGCAGCTTACCTGGACCGGTCTATGCGACCAGAAACCGAGCTATGGATCTTTAGCACCCTTGAGCTACCTCACCATCAACCTTCAACCACTTCTTCTTCAACCGGAGATGGTGGTGGGAAGTACTGCGGAGAGTGCAAAAAAGCCGTGTTGGCTTTGGTGGATTACATGTCTACATTGCCTACACCTCTAATGCGTCCCGACAATCTTCCCGCGATGGACCTTGCGAAGCAGCATGAACGAGAACATCCAACCCCGCCACCTTCAGGCGCTTATGAATCTGCGCCAGGGACGTATATGCGCCATCTGCTTCTCCCCAAAGCCATCACCGTAGGAGCATGCCAGCGTGATGTGCTTCAGATTCTGCACGAAGCAGGCGTTGTACGTACGGAGCTGCCAGGTCCAGATGCTGAGCTCAACAAGTTTTTGTTCAAGCATTCCGATCTACCAGAAACTCGAGAGCTACCTGCTAGGTTGCGATGGGGTGAGATACGCGAACAGGATATTGGAACAGTCCAAGCAAGAACATCTATACCTCGCACACGTAGCACTTTGATGTCACTGAAGAGCGTGGGTGTCTTTGAAGAAGAGACGGACATGCCAGTGGCATGGACGTTTCTTGGATTGGATGGGTCTCTGGTTACGCTACATACAGGAGAGGCCTATAGAGGCAAAGGAATAGCAAAGGCTGTCGCGACAAGGCTTTTCAAAGAGCACGCACGAGGGCTAGCAGTCGACGTCAACGGCGATTCTTGGTCACATGCAGATGTTTACACGGGGAATATACAAAGCGAGAGTGTCTGCAGAAGCTTAGGGGGTAAGGCGCTCTGGAAGTGCTTTTGGTTGCGCATAGATCTTGAAAGAGCAGGAAACCTTGTTAGCATCGCATGATCTGCATTGGGTGGTCATCACATAGACAAAATGTAGTGCCAAGTGTACGACTGTAAATCTGTTTCCGAGTCAGCATTAAGATTGGCAACATAAGCTGATAACAGAAAAGTGGAACGGGTTGCTCATTAAAAAATTAGAGTGTTGTTGTTGTATTTTTGATCCTCACCGTAGGATCTCAGGGTTAAAAAGAAAATAATCATAGCAGGGTGTATAAACGGGGAGTTGAGCTTACCTGACATTGAATTGGGCACCGTTGCTTTGTGAGCATCACGGTCATTCTTTTCTGTTGCTGAGTTCATCTTATCGTATTGTCGTTGACTGTCTAAATCATCAAGACATGATCGGCAGGCCGTAGCCGTGCCGATATCTCTCAAGAAATGCCATCGCAAACGTTATAAGCTTAGTCGAAAAGACCGAAGCCCATGTCCTCATCCTCGGACTCCTCCTTCTCCTCCTCCTTGGCCTCCTCCTTGGCGGCAGGGGCGCTGGAAGAAGCAGCAGCACCGCCAGCTGGGGCAGCGGAGGCGTACTTGTCGGGGTTGGCAATGCGATCCTTGAGCTCGGAGATCTCGTCCCACTCGTAGTCAGTCTCAACGGCGACGGCGAGGACCTTCTTGTAAGAGTTGACAACGGAGTGCATGACGGAAGGCAGGGTGGGGTAGTTAAGAGCCAGGGAGATGGTGGCAATGGTGGTGATGGCGGTGGAGAAGGTCTTAAGGAGCTGGTCCTCGCTGATGTCCAAGACGGAGGCGTCGAAGGTCTGGCCGTTGTCGTAGATCTGGTAGATACCCATACCGTAGGTGAAGGGCGAGATGTTCAACAAGTTGAGCAGAGTAGCCTCGGAAGCTCCGACCTTGTTACCGGCCTCGATGAGCTTCAAGTCGGTGGTGATTTCAATGGTACCACGGGCAATCTTGGTGGGGACACCGAGAGCCTGGAAGAAAGAGGTCTTTCCGGGTTCCATACCACTGTCGGGTTGTTAATTAAGCATTCACGGTGTGTGTGTGCCATAGATATTCTTACGTGTTTCCGGCGGGAATGTACACATCGCCGGGAGCGACGGCACCGGCACGAGCGGGAGCAGCGACACGGTTGGAGAGGATCTTGTCACGGATCTGCTTGAGGTCGCCGTTGGTGAAGACGAAACCAACGTTGCCTATGCCAATGTTAGCGCCATGGCCTAGTATTGAGGTGTATGTACATGGGAAAACGCACCCTTGACGTGGGGAAGAAGGCGCTCGTACTCTGGGTAGTCGGCGATAAGACCCTTCAGAGCACGGCGGACCATGGTGTTCTTGCCCATGAGGACGACACCCTCACCGCGGAGCGACTGACGGATCTCGTGCATCTGCTGCGACGAGACATTGTCGACGGTGACGATGAAGATGCTCTTGTACTCCTTGAGGAGGACATCGAGCTTCTCGAAGTAAGCGGCCTTGGATTCTTTCTTGCCCCCCATTGTGTTCGGTGACGCAAAGGGATGTTTAAGGTCTTAGTTTGGGTTGTGGGTGTTGTTGGAGAGAGAAAGTTCGTCGTGGGCGCGAAAATTGAGGTTGTCCGGCTGTGGGTGGCCCCTGCTCGCTAACGCGCTAGCGCGTTCAGAGACAGAGGCAGAGAAAAAGTACGACGACCCTGGACGGAGACAGTATTAGTCGCAACATCATGGCTGCACCCTACCAATGTCTTGTTGCGCGGAGCTCCAAAGATGTAGGCGACTGGGTGCTCTTCGGCGCGAGTGGACCGAAGCTGGTGGTCCAGTCTAGTAACGGAGCGACATCAGTGTGGCCAGCACAGGAAGCGCAGACCGAAGTGAGTGAGATGATGTGTGATGTCCCATAACCATTTTGCTGCATTGTAGTGTTCTGTTGGATAGTATGGCCTTGCACACGTCACTAACACCAGCAGGAGCAGCAGGACAGCGAATCTGAGGAGCGCCCAGGCAAAAGGATCAAGTTGGAACAACCAAAAGAACAAAAGTCCAACTTTTCGGACCTCATACTATCGCATAATGGAAAGTACCTAATTGGGGTTACTGGCGAGGACAAATGCATCCGAGTCTTTGAAACCGACGCCCAGGGTCGGCTACAGCAATTGAGTGATAGGTAAGAAAGACAGGCAATCGTCCAGTGCATGCGCTGATGCCGGAAAGATGCATGTCGAGAAGGCCTTCTTCAATCACCATCACGTCTGACGACACAACAATCTTGTGTGCGGACAAATTCGGAGATGTGTATGCTCTGCCACTCCTCCCCTCACCAGAAGACGATCTGGCGCAGCAGCGTGATACCCCTGCAGCCGAACCAGAGCAAAAGGACTGGATGCCCTCAGCTACGACTCTTACGGTTCACTCTGGCAGAAATCGAAAAACCCTAGAAGAGCAGCTCAAGCAAAAGGCAAAGGGTCCCGCAAAGTCTAAAGAGCCTATGCGCTTCAAGCATGAACTCCTCATCGGACACGTTTCCATGCTCACAGATGTCACCTATGCAAATGTGCATGGCCGGAGTTACATTATAACTGCCGACCGTGACGAACATATCCGAATTTCACGAGGTCAACCACAAGCCCACATTATCGAGGGCTTCTGCTTTGGCCACGAGGCCTTTGTAAGCAGACTATGTCTCACGCCATCCGGTCTTCTTGTCTCTGGTGGCGGAGACGACGATTTGTTCGTGTGGGATTGGCAAACCTGCTCTTTGAAGGAGAGGCTCACCATCCGAGATCTCGCCTTTGGCCATCTCCAGAAGCGGAATGCGGCTCCGATGGACTCGGAGCGTACAAGCTACAAGGTCGCCGTCTCTGGCATATGGCCTTTGCCAAACCAGGGAAATGATGTGCGTACATTGTCCGTTCGACTTTCTTGAAACGCAACATCTGACTTGAGACAGGCCGAGCGTATCCTCGTAGCGTGTGAAGGCGTCCCAGCACTATTCGGCTTGGCGGTGGGAGGATCTACGCCTGGATCCCAAATCTCATTGAATGGCAACGTGCTTGACATTGCTTTGATTGTGGATCCGACAGGTTCCGTTCGGATTGTAGTCTCCATAGACAACGTCAACAAGCCAGGCTCAACCACGGAGAAACGTGAGGACCATGTAAGCGGCCTACTTGCATGTATTTGTGAATCATTACTAATATGAAAAAGGTACCTAAATTGCAGTGTTTCTCTCTCCAACCCGGAGGCCTGTGGCAGGAAGATGCAGAACTTGCAAAAGTGTTGGAGAGTTTTGAGCGGAGTGGCAACACGGCGAATAGCAGTATTCAGGGCGCAGACGACGATGGTGTTCGGGGCATACTATACAACATCGAGAACCTCAGGAAGCGTCCAGGCGCGGAGGATTAGCTAAGGTGGTGCGAGAGAATTGTTCCGGAGATAATGATAGAGGTCGTCAGCACGGCCGCCACACTAAGAAAGAAAGTAGACCGTGATGAGAACGAAGTGTCATGGGCTGTGATTACCTCACGACTTGTGCGCCCAAGCCAGAGGGCCTGTCTGGGCAAATAGCCCGATGGCTCCGACAAGCGCGTGAGTGCCGAAGCCTAGTAGAGGAGCACGGGTCCCCCCGTCTTATGGCGTTAGGGTTGTAGAAACCGAAAGTTGCGCGGCTGAGGGCTACGTGGGTCTAGTCGCCATCGGATTTCTAAGAATCCATCCAAGGCACGGCAACGTGCACATGCCGTGGACCCGCGGCAAGGATCGTACTTTTTTCTCGTGTCACAACAATCCTCTTTCATCTTCCCTTGAAGATAGTGCTTGTCTGTTATCTCTTTTCGACAGTCTTCACTCTGATAGCGCGCGCGCGAAACCTCGGCCGGTGCAATCGAATACTGACTAAGCTCCGTTTTGCGCAGGACTGAATAATACAGACAACCCCACTACTACGCCTTGGCCCATCACCATCGTCCAGACTATTGCAAAGTTTCCGAAGCCACCAAACCAGCGCTCACTAATTGCGGCATCTTCTGAGCTAGTGTAAACACCATCTTTCCAGTCCCTTCTCCCTCGTCTTCTTGTTTTCATACAAGACACTCTGTACGCCACTACACACACGGGTCGTCCAACTTTGACACCTCATCCCACCATCATCCTGCACACGACCCACACTCGCAACCAGATCTTGCACGCGACCCGCGGGTTTTCGCAAACGTCGCCAAAGTGTTCGCATCACTCTTTCGAAGGGCCACCTCGCCTCGATCTCTGTCCCTTTTCTCCGTGCCCGTCGCTGCCGCCGCATCGCATAACCAGCACGTATCACCTGTAGCGGGGCTCTCGACTGCTTCAAGTTTTTCAAAAGTACAAGCGCGTAACATGCATTCAAAACTAGTCAGTAAGTTATGCCTGAATTTATATGGCAGGAACAAGAGCTAACAGTGTTGTAGTTATTGGGTGAGTTTGCGACTGGTTGCGGCAACTTTTTTTTGACGCCGATCTAACATTTGTAGCTCTGGGCCAGCAGGCCACACCGCAGCCATCTATGCTGCGCGAGCTGACCTGAACCGTATGTTGTATCTTTGAACAATCTCATCCACTACTAACAATGTGTAGCCGTAATGTACGAGGGCTTTATGGCTCTCGGTATCGCAGCAGGCGGTCAGTTGACCACCACGGACGAAGTTGAGAACTTCCCTGGCTTCACAAAGATTGGCGGAGGAAAGCTCATGGTCAGTCGCTAGCCACAAAAAATCTTGTGCGCCAGCAAGTACTTACATCAAGTAGGAACAAATGCGCGAACAATCCGAAGCATGTGGCACCGAAATCATTTCCCAGACCGTTGCCAAGGTTGACCTGAAGGCACGCCCTTTCAAGTACTGGCTACACCCTATGGGTGACGATGTCGAAATTGAGGAGGAGGAACATACCGCCGATGCTCTGATCATTGCAACCGGTGCCAAGGCAAGGAGGTTAGACCTCAAGGGCGAGGACAAGTACTGGGGTAACGGTGTCTCCGCATGCGCAGTTTGCGATGGATCACTGCCCATGTTCCGTGACCAGCCCCTTGTCGTCATTGGAGGCGGAGATTCAGCAGTAGAGGAGGCACTATACCTCACTAAGAAGGCGAAAAAGGTTACTGTCCTCGTCCGACGAGACAAACTACGGGCTAGCCGAACCAACGCCCGCCGATTGACAACACACCCGAAGATCGAGGTCATGTTCAACACCAGCGGTGTTGAGATCAAGGGCGAGGAGAAGAAGAATGGCCTCATGACACACTTGGTGGTCAAGAACAACCAGACACAGGAGGAGCAGACACTTGAGGCTAAGGGTTTGTTCTATGCTGTAGGACACGACCCAGCCACCGCGCTATTCAAGGGACAGCTCGACATGGATGAGGACGGCTACCTGATCACCAAGCCTGGCGAGGGTCTTACCAGTGTGGAGGGTGTCTTTGCTGCCGGTGACGTTCAAGACAAGCGATACCGACAGGCCATTACCAGCGCAGGATCCGGCTGCATTGCTGCTCTCGAGGCTGAGAAGTGGCTTGCCGAGCGTGACGAGAGCGTCAGCAACGAACTCGAGACCGAGAACCAAGCCGAGAAGTCGCAGACCAACGGAATCGTTCCCGAATACCGCTCTAACCCTCTTCTATAAACGGCTTGTCCCAGTCCGGCTATTGTCGCGTACTTGCACTGTCTTCAGAACGATTTTTTTTCTGGCACACCTCGGATAAGAAGGACACAATTCCTTTCCTTTTTCAATGCATATCTGAATGACATGGAGGGAAAAAAACAACCCATGTCTTGTATAGATTTCGGCAACATGATAGAAGCCTTTTTTTTACGTCATGGCTTAGCTGGCTCGGGTATGGCATGTCTTATAGAATCTTGAGCTGTCAATTTAGGATTTAGATAGGGAGAACTCTCTGCAATGAAGGAAATTTGAAGTTGTATTTTGAATAGGTATCATGTTCTGTGCTACACAACGCATGATGTGCATATGTGACGAGGTACAAGCAGGTAAACTTGACGAACGCACCAACCGTCTAGTAGACAACGTCACCTCACCGTTCGATATATTTCGTTGCAAGACTGCCGGTTGAGGCGGATGATGGGCGAGATAGATGTCATCTAAGTTGGCGAGCATCAGCGCCCCAGGCCACTGGCTTTGAGAAGGTTGAGCGCACTTTCAAAGGCCCTCACTACGCTGATGTCTGTGTCACATTAGTATACGTCAAGTTTGAAAGAGAAATAAAATCAAAGCTAGCATACAGTGGTTTCGCTTCTGCTCAAGTGTATCCTCCGAGTGCTGAACATAGGCAGTGCGCGTACAGAGCCTGAGGTAGAGTTTAGTAGGACATCGGACGATGGAGGTATTGGGCGTAGGACCCACCTTGAATATGTACGATCCGTCTCATGCTCATGTCCTGATTGCGCCCATACGCGGAAGTACTAGACAGAAGGGCATCAGCATCTTGCGTCTGTTTTGAGGAGCAGTAGAAATTACAGTCATGAGGCTTTCCCATTCCTCCATCAACGCTGCTTCCTCGCTGTGGCAACTTTTCATAGCCTCGTGGTACCGATGATGCAGGTCCTCCCAGTCGAAGTCGCCGATTCTGTGCGCCGGGTCTGAATCATCCTCGTCGGATTCTTCATCGCTGGTTTCGCTAATGCGACTGTCGGTATCATGTTGGGTTTGCTGAGCTGAGTGTGGCCGTTCCGTCTCATCGGAGCCTACTCGTCTATGCGGTGGGCGAGCATCCTGCCTTCGGGGCTCAGCCTCGGATTCCGGATCATTATCCATGCCTTGAGTGTTGGGAAAGGGTGTCAGTACAGGGGGCGAGGAGGGTAGAGCCGGCAAGGTGTGACTTGGGGAAAAGGGTTCACGCTCGGTGTCGGAGGTGCTGTTCATTCGCGATGGTTGTGGCGGCGGTTAGTGCTGTGGGTTAGCAGTAGAGTAATTGCAGCGCTGTCGTATCACCATCAAGACGGTATTTGACGCGTGCATATAGATTTGATAGCCTTTGAATAAAACACAATCCGGTGTTTCCCGGTGTTGTTTGGGGATATGCTGTGTACACCACGTGCCTGGCGCGATAAGGATTTGGTCAGTCGCGGCATGACGTTGGAAGGTGCGTCTGACTCGCGACTCGCGCCGGTCTCTAGATAGTACCGTACCGCCTCAGTCACGCTGCCTATTTCCTTTGCGCGCCTTCTCGGTGCTCTCCCATTCACCCTCACCTGCACATACCACAAACAGCTCCCCTTCACGTAGCTTGTATTTTCTTCACAGGTCACCTTACTGGCCGATCTCCATGGATACGTAGGCTGCTGCCAACCCACCGCGGCCAAACACTCACCATGGTCTCGCTGTACCGTCCATTCCCACCACACTACGAAATCTCTGAAGGCGATATCACCTAACACACCTTTTCGCCATGGACTGCGACATCTGCGGGAAAACCGGCGGCCCCAGCCAGCCTTTCCACTGCATGACATGCGCCCGCTCATACCTCGAACAGCCCCGCATCGAGCTCGCAAGGACGCTGATAGACCGTGATGGCGTCGAGAAGCATGTCAAGGCAATCATAAACGGCTCCGAGGACCAGGCGATACAGCACGTCTCGCTGGTGGACTCCAAGGGAGGACTTTTGGTCGATAGGCAGGAATGCACAAATAATCTAAACTGGGAAAGGACAAAGGCCGAGACGACAGAAATACAGGAGCGAGTGAGGGATATATCAGAGCATACGAATAGACTTCGCGAACAGATCGATGCCACACGAAAGCTACTCGAGGCGAAACGCGCAGCCAACGCGCAGCGAAAGTCGGACCTTTCTTCAGCCACATATGGGATCGAGTCGCGACGGGCGAATGAGTTGGATAAAGTCCAGCAAAAGATCAAGAGGCTGGACTACAATGCGGACAAGATGCATCACGATACGATAGACTTGCGCATGCAGCTGTGCACGACTGCTGCGAAGCTTGCGGGTCTAAAGATGCAGCGGCGAAAGACCAGAGATGGCAGCATCAAGGAGGTCTTCAACATTGGGCCCGGCTCACGCCTACGGATACACGACCTCCGGGATCTGAATGGTATGGCTCGGACGATTAGTCAATATGGCAACATACTAACCTTTGCGCAGATGTACCTCCAGACGGCCTGTCTGCCTCACTGGCTGCTGTGGCTCAGCTTCTCGTCCGCGTTGCGGCCTACCTGGGGATCCGTCTTCCGGCCGAAATTACACTTCCCCATAGTGATTATCCACAACCGACCATCTTTAGTCCAGCATCGTCGTACCAAGGAAAGAAGGTACCTTTTCCTGGGTCAACGCCTTCACATTCATCAAATGCCAGCCCAGAGGCCTCTCGCACGCTTGAGGCACGCATACACCTCCCTAAGCCCCGTACGCTGTTTGTCGATCGACCTTTGAGCCATCTCTCTGCCGAGGATCCCCCTGCTTATTCGTCGTTTATCGAAGGTGTCTCGCTGCTGGCATACAATGTAGCGTGGCTCTGTCGGACTCAGGGTATGAAGGACAGCTTCAAGCAGTGGGAAGATACGTGTTCGATGGGTCGCAATCTGTACAGACTGCTTATTGCGCAAGAGTCATACAACGCACAGCGGCTGGAGAACGCATTTGACAAGGATATCACGACATCAAAGTCATCCCGGTTTATACTTCGAAAGACGCCTGTGGGGTTTGGGCAGCTGTCACATGCAACATCACATTCCTACCTGGGCATGGCGGAGAATGCAAACTACATTAGCGGATGGGGCCTATCGCCTACAAAGGTAGTTGACGAGCTCAAGGCGTTCTTGCTTGCCGAGCAACAGGCGCAGGAATGGGATGTGCTGAACCAGAAGGAATGGGAGGATATGGAGAACTTGATTGCCGAGGATCCGGTCGTTGTTGGAGAGAAGCGACGAGGCAATACGGGCTTAGACGATGGACGGAGCTATCTCACTTCGAACATGGCCAATGGAAAGTCTGTAGGGTTACGCAAGGGTGATGCATCTGAAGGGGAGCAGGCAGGGCGGAAGAAGGGTGTAAGCGGCTACGTTAAGCTCAAGAGTAGGCCCGGGGATGACGCATACTAGTAGACGAGGTGATGGTGGTGACTCGTGTGTATGCGCAAGTATGTATGTACCAGTAGGCAGGCGGAGAAATGGTTGGCAGACATGTTCGAATGATCAAGTAACGGATATACAAGCGTCTATGGGTGTAGTGCACTGCATATGTCCTTACGTATTACCAATCTCTCGCCCGAGCAGTGGCAGGGCGCCATGTGTAATCCGCAGCGACCGGGCGCCAAGGCCGTCGCAAGGCGGATAGACTATGACACCATCCCCGCTTGCTCACCAAACCTACACGCCCTGGTGCCGAGCCTGATGTCGCCATTCGAGCGGCCTGCATCTGTGTGTACGCCAACCCCAGTCTGAATAATGCACCTGTTGCTGAGAAATGTCGGACGAGCAAACGGGCCGTCGCCTGGCGGAGCGTGCAACAGTATACGTATATATGTATATATATATCAGAGGGGTCGGGCGAGAAAAAAAGCCCACCCAGCCAGTGGATTCCCTCAACTCCAAAACTATTTTTTATTGTGAAAGAAAATTTCTGTCACGTCTGCGCGTCTGACCCTGAAAGACGTGATTTCTCTGACCAACCCGAAGACCCAGACCGCCCAAGTACGGCGTTTGTTCTGCGCTAGCATTCCTCGCTCGGAACAAAGTACATATTCCTCCACCATAGAAGACCCCCATATATATCAACCCGGTCAAGCCCTCGTCTCTGGATTTTTTTTTTCGAAAAAAAAAGACAATTTCCCTCTTCATCCCATTGCTTCCATCTACGCACGACTCTTCATCCCAAGTCGAATAGTCTCTCTTCTGTCGCCGTCACAGTTCGTCATACTTTACGCAAAAAGAATTCCCAAGAACCCTACAACCATGACGCTGGCCGACCACCCTATCGATACCCCGCCACGCCCGGCCTCGCCAATCCACAGATTTGGAACTCTGGCCGTGCACGCTGGAAGTCCTCACGACCCTGTTACTGGCGCTGTAATTGAGCCTGTATGTCTTTTTTTTCCCCTTAGTATTATCTGATGCGTTATGAGAGCAATTGGCTGATGATATCATAGATTTCGCTTTCCACCACATTTGCACAGACCAGTGTTGGCCAGCCCGTTGGCGAGTACGAGTACTCACGCTCCTCAAACCCCAACCGGTACGTTTTTTTGTATTTTGGAAAGATATGAAGCCCAGGAATCACGACTAACTCGTATCTTTACAGAGACAACTTTGAAAAGGCCGTTGCAGCCCTCGAGCACGCCCGCTATGCGCTCGCCTACTCCTCTGGCTCTGCCGCCACAGCCAACATCCTGCAATCGCTCGCCGCAGGCTCACACGTCGTATCTGTGTCGGATGTCTACGGCGGCACGCACCGCTACTTCACCAAGGTCGCCCTGACGCACGACGTCAAGGTGACCTTCAGTCCGAGCATCGAAATCGACATTGCTGAGCTCATCCGCCCAACCACGAAGCTCATCTGGATCGAGTCGCCCTCGAACCCCACGCTCACCCTCGTCGACATCCGCAAAGTCGCGACCATCGCCCACCAGCACGGCATCATGGTCGTCGTCGACAACACCTTCATGAGCCCCTACGTGCAGAACCCGCTCGACCACGGCGCAGACATTGTCGTCCACTCCGTCACAAAATACATCAACGGCCACTCCGACGTCGTCATGGGCGCCGCAGCCTTCAACTCCGAGCAGCTCTACGAGCGCCTTTCCTTCCTCCAAAACGCCATTGGCGCCGTCCCCTCGGCCTTCGACTGCTGGCTTGCCCACCGCGGCCTCAAGACGCTTCACCTGCGCGCCCGCGAGGCAACCAAGAACGCCACGGGCGTAGCCAAAGCCCTCGAGGCTTCTCCCCACGTCATCTCAGTCAACTACCCAGGCCTCAAGTCACACCCGCAACACACCATTGCGCTCAAGCAGCACCGCGACGGCATGGGCGGCGGCATGCTTTCCTTCCGCATCCACGGCGGCCACGCCGCTGCTGAGCGCTTCTGCCAGGCCACCAAAATCTTCACCCTTGCCGAGTCGCTCGGTGGCGTCGAGTCGCTGGTTGAGGTCCCCAGTGCCATGACGCACGGTGGTATCCCCAAGGAGCAGCGCGAGGCCGCCGGTGTGTTTGATGATCTTGTACGCATCAGCTGTGGTGTCGAGGATGAGACGGATCTCGTAGCTGATGTTGTTGCCGCGTTGGAGAAGGCGGTTGTTGGCGCCAAGATTGGCAATGGCAACGCTTGATTCATCTCTTGTCTCTCTCTCTGTCTTCCCCCCCCCCCTCCCCCTTTTTTTTTTCTTCTTCGTTTTTTTTCGGCTACAAAAGTCCCATGGATAGATAGCATTCTAGCTAGGGCATGCATCTTATGGCGTTCCTTTTTTGAGCTTTTTTTTATGGGAGGGAGGGAAGGAAAGAGTGTTTTTCTCCAGTTTGCGTCAGTATGAGGTTCACGAAGCAACTTTTGTGAGAATAGATAGATACATATATATGATTGGGTCTAGCCATCATGGTAGGGCGGTTTCTAACGATGAAAAGAGAGAAAAATAATTACCTTTTTTTCCATGACTTGAGACTTTGAATTGTTAATGTCCAAGTGGTTTTGATGATGAATAATATCATATACTGTGCGAATGAAAAAAAATAATGTTTACAAGCAAACTAAACTTGGCAGTACACATTAAAGAAAAGAATGATTAATATAGAATTTGATAAAACCACACTCTCTAATGTACTAATACTACTACCACTACAATAACAACAGCAACTTAGAGTTCATCATGATTCCGCTCACCACTAGCCTCCTGCTGTTGTTCATGTTGCTGTTGCTCCTCTTGCAACTTCTTCTGCTCAACATCCTCATCCCACATCTTCTTCTTTGGATTCCTTGGCTTACTGCTTTCCTTGAGTACCGTTCCATCACCCAATGTGACCGGTCCATCATCTTCGTCTTTCCTAGGTTGCCTAAACTGTGGGTGGTCAGGCACCTCCTCTTGCTGTTGCTGTTGCTGCTGGCTTTGTTCCGCCATTTTGCCAACTTGCTGCGAATATGAACCCGGTGGACTGGGGTCTTGATCCTGTTTCGGTCCTCCACGGCCGACAGGAATATAGTGTGGTTGGCCGTTGGGTTCGCGCCGGGGAATGCCACCAGCTGCGCTAGGCTGAACAACTAGGGTTCTCGACGACGACGAAGATGCTGCGACGCTTGAACTTACAGCTGATGACGCAGCGCCGATTGGGGCAACGGCAAAAAGGATGCGGAAGGCAAGCTTGAGCGGCCAGAAAACAAACCACGTCAGAGGTCCGTACAACCAACGTCGGAAAACGAGCCAGATGACAGTTGTTATCAAGACGTAAAAAGTAGTTTCCAGATACCACGTGTCACTCTTTTGGCTTTTCAGCAACGTCGATACTAGAGTTTTGCTATTCGCTAGCAAAGTGTTGAGATCCGAGTAATTGTCGCCAAGGTTTTCAAGTGCAGCAGTGGATTGTTCAAGTGTCTCTTGTGCAAATCGAGAGCGTGAAAGCTCGTCTCTCATCAACTGGTGTGTCCTACGTAGGGCAGCGGTAACGTCCGAAGAGGCCTGAGCAACGATGTCGCCTTCTGACGTTCCTTGCTGCTGTCTTCTTTGGCGATATGTAGACGAAGGGGTGGAGGAGCCTGATTGTAGGTTGGAGAAGAGTAGTTCGCGCTCTTTGAGTTTTGCGCGGTCGGCGTTGTGTTTAGCAGTGAGCTGGGCCTTGCGATACTGCGCTCGTGAACTGCAGACGTGCATTGTGTTAGTGACTACCAGACAAAATCTCTGAGAAGCATAGTATCGGCCCACTTACGATTTCAAGTCTTCGGTCAATCTCGCAAGTAGTACTGCTAGTCTGCTCCTCTCACTCTCTTTACTACTGTCTCTTCTTCGACCAGCAATGCCGCCCTGAGTAATGTCCTCAACTTCTTGCCTCAGAAGCTCAAGTTCCTCCTCGATTCCCTTGAGTGTCTCGTGTATCTCGGCGCCTAGTTCCAACCTCACTTCACCCTCTGTAGGGTCTAGTGGCTGTGAGCCGGGCTGGAAGTCTAGTTTGGCGAGGCGCTGTATGAGCTGACCGACAGCCTTGTTGGATTCGGCGAGGGCGGTTAGGCGTGTGGTTAGGGATTGGGTGGTGGAGGGAATAGGAGCCATGGTGAGGCTCGGAATGCGGAGAGCGACGGTGGCTGTATGAAAGTTGCCCTATGACGGAGGCGGTACGTACGGCGGGCTATTTGGTGGGGGGGAAGAGCGCAACGTGTCTGAACCACCCGCCGTAGCCTGACAGGAAATCTCGAGCACGGACTCATGGCGGAAGTGCGACTGGAGAGATTGAGGACGGCCATTGCGATTTCGACCTTCTCCTACTGGACATTCACTGGTACGTCGTCGCATCTTCGCCCACTCAGCAATTGCTAACATACTGTCTCGACAGGCCTTGCCTTTCTGTCGCCATCATGATTACCAGGTTTCTTACCGACGTTCGCGTAACCTTCAATCCCTTCTCCCCACACTCAAAACCCGCCCGCCTCTTCCTCTCCCTCATACCACCGGATGCGCGCTCAGATGGCATGAAGGTTGAGTCTAAGATGCTACCACGACACAGCAAGGAGCCCGCAACCTTGGGTGTCAAGTTCAGTATGTATCACTGGCCTGGTTTGCAGAACACAGGCTAACCCATATGCACAGAAGATGGCAAGGAAATGAACCTGGATCTCACAAACATGCGCATCCCACAAGTCGTCGAGGAGGTAGATAGACACTCACGGTCACTGGCACGAAAAGAGGAGCTAGCAGGCAATTAGAGACCTAATTTTATGCAAACAATTGTACATATACACGTCCACAAAGATTACAGGCTGGCGTCATGGGGGCTTTTTCGCTAGGGCTTTCGCAAAACGATTTCATGATTTCTACTATTTTTTCTCTCTACTAATGCGTATTGGTACGTGATGCACTTGTATCTACCATTGCCGCGGCATTTGCCATAGAAGACATCCAAGCTAGCCATCAGACATTGTCGATGCAGTATCGCACATTGCCGCTTGCCCGAAATTCACTCCATAGCCATGGCGGGCATCCGCTGGACTTAGTTGGATGGAGCACCAGAGATGTAGAACCACTTGTCAATGCTGGGATCGATGGGGGCAGGTGCCTTGTTCTCGCCAGCGGGAATGTTGAGCGAGCCGGAGTCAGCGCGGTCTGGCGAGTTTGAAACGGTGGTGTTGGTGCTGCCAGTCAATTAGTAACAATCAGAGAGAGGATTGATGTACACATACAGGCTGATCTCGTCCTTGGGGGTCTTTCCAGTGATGAGCTTCTCCCAAGCCTCGGCACACTCGCGGACAATGTCCATGGCGTACTTCTTGTTCTTGCACTCGCCAGAGAAGGCAAACTGGTTCTCAGGCTTGCCATCTGGGATCTTGTAGATACGGAACCACTCATTTGTGGCACGGAGGAGACCAGGCAGGTGGCGCTCGACATCTTCGACGTCGTTGAGCTTGGGGGCCAATGGGTCGTTTACGTTGATGACCATGATCTTCCAGTCGGTCTCGCCCTCGTCGAGCAGAGCCATGACACCAAGGACCTTGACCTGGATAACCTCACCGGGCTTGGCGACGAGCTCACCAATCTCGCACACGTCGAGCGGGTCGTTGTCGCCCTTGGCCTTGGTCTCCTGGTGGACGACATTGGGGTCCTCCCAGGTCTATGCAGCATCAGTATTCGTATGTGTGTGTGTAGAGGCCGATATCGGGATCGCATCATCGTACCTGGGGGAAGGCACCGTAGTTCCAGAGGTAGCCCTTGTGGGGGAAGCAGTTCCTCACGTAGCGGAGCTTGCCCTTCTTGATGTCCTGCTTGATGGGGTTGAGGGGCTCCTCCTTGGAGATCTGGACACAGGGTCAGCGTGCTGCATTCTCGAGACAACTGTGAGGGTCAATTGCAGGCTGCATACCTCCATCTTGGCATTGGTCCAGCGGGGCACCTCAACGACCATGTTGAGGATGGTCTGCTGCTCGTTGGCGTAGAGGGGGATGTCGTGCCATGGCGAGACGAGCTGGCCGTCCTTCTCGATGAAGATGCGGTGCTCGAGCGTGTTAGCTGCGGCAATCTTGCGGGTGGTGTAAGACATGGCGGGCGGCGTCTTCGTGGCAGCTGTGTGGAGAGCTGTGGAAGAGGACGGGGTGTTGTTTAGATGGCCTGCTAGTAGACGAGCCCTCGAGTTGATTTTGTCGTTGAGGGGTCTAGTGGGGCTGCCGGCAGGCGGGGAGCTGTGTTGGGATGGCGGCGCCACTGTGACGAACGTCACCGCTGGCTGTCTGCATGAGACAGCCAACGACAGGTGAAAAGGAAATATTGGCCGAGAGCTTAGTGTACGGCCAGGACGGAGCTGCAACACAGCGCGATGGGCGGGCATATAGGCAATCTGATTCCAGACGGGGGTCAAAGCATAGCCGATGTGCATGTGCTTTCCGTACGATAGCCCAGGCCCGAGGATAGAAAAACGACGACGCTGTGGAGCGCATGCCCGAGCTTCCCCCCAGCTGCCAGTGGGAGTGCACAGACACACCGCCCACTTTGCCCGCTAGCCTACCGTGTGTGTGTGTGCAACTCTTGCCAGCACCAAGCAACCTTCTGGACATGTATCAAATCATCTGTGAGGCCCTCGCAGCAATCGTCCATGCGTCTACATATGCTTTTGACATCTATGCACACTCGAGTCATTGCCGTCCGGTGAGGTACATGGCATTCATAAGCAATATGGCATTAACGTGATGCAGCCCTCTCGGCTTCAATACAACTTATTTGGCCGCCAGAACCCAGGGGCCACATGATGGTTGCTGGGCCAAGAATCCTCCCTCGTGTGCTCTGCCGCAAAGGCCCCATCAGCCACACACATTTTCCTGCTGTCTCCCAACTCATTCAGCATGCTTTCCTCTATTGTATCATTCCAATCACCATCATCGTCGTAACACATTTCCATGTCATCGTCCATGCGCTCCTGCTCGAAAGCCCATGCATCGTCGCCGAGGGCTTCATTGCCCGAAACCTCCAATGGCGGATATCGGTGTTGTTCCTGTTGTTCATAGATACTAGGGCCAGCAAACGTCGGTTGTACATGATATTGAACCGGCAGCTCAGCAAACCGTACAGTAGGCATGCGCTGCGTCGGCATACGCGAACTTGTCCTGCGTGATCGGTCTGCTACTTGCATCGGAGGTAATTGTTCTGATCTGTTGGCGCCATTTCTCGGTGACGGAGCTGCCCCATGTTGGTTGTAGAGGGTATCTTTGCAGACTTGGAGAACCTTCTCTAGGTCTGAAGACGTCTCTTCTTCTTCGCCGTAGTTGTTGTAGCCGTCGTCTGAATTCTGATGCTGGCTGACGGGTCGTGTTTCCTTTCTTAGACTTGACGGCTTCCCAAATCTTGGACTGTTTGAGCGGTCTGCCGCCAAACCTGGACCCGCGTCTATACTCGGATAGGGGGGCACGACAGGTGGCATTGATGAGGATGAGTAAGCTGTACCAGTGGTTTGAAGCTTTGCAGAGCGGTCTACGAGGTTCACTCGCTTTGGAGACGACGCTTGTTGAGGACAGGACTGCAGTCTGGACACTCTACTGTGAGATGGAGCGAGTGAAGATACTCTGGAACATCCTGCTGTATTGTCCGTAGTCTGCCTGGCGACTGAAGGAAGCTCTGACTGTTTGAAAGTTCTCTCTGGCCTTTTCGTCTTGGGCTTGCAATATCCATAGCGATCCGAGTCATGCCAGTCATGAGGCGCGTCATCATCAGCTTGGTGGTGTGCTGACGTGGTGCTCCGTTCTCGAATGGATTCAGACCAGGACACATAACTAGTACTACCGCGTCGAGGGTGCTGACTATCAAAATGTGGAAACGACACTCGATCAGCAGACTCGACAGTGGGTATCGCCATATCAACCGTCGCCCTACAGTTTTGATGATGCCGCTTTTTCTCACGTACGCTACTATGGCCAGCGGGCTTGTCTTGAACCTTTTGCGCCAGTATATGTCGCCCTGTGGTGAAGAAGCTGGAAATCTCTCCGCCATTGGTGTGCGTGTGATCTATCTTGCGCTTCTTCCCGGGAACATCCGTCTGGGGCGGGGGCTTGGATTCATCGTGTTTTTGCAAAAACTTCATTTCGGAAAAGACAAGATCGGGCACTGTCTCAATGTCAGTTGGATTGGGATGCATTCTGTTTTCAAGTAGACCTGGGTGTCTGTGGTGGCTCTGGAACACCTACAGCCACGGCCTCGGACTGCCATCGATGTCCGACCCTTGTTGAATAAGCCCGGCTCGGAAGGCCTCAACTGTAACAGCGATCAGTACAGTGCCGTGTTGTTGGGTGTGCTTCTGGGATGCCGCTGTATGGAGATCATACAGTCAGCCGATCCCCTGATACATTCTTGGCTTTGAAGTTTTGCACTACTTGGCCAGGCTTCTCAACCTTCCTCCGTCTCGACTTGTGTCGTGCTTTTTTCGAAGACTTGTTAGGTCCTGCGTGTTCGGACTTGTGTGGCTCGTAGCGTTCAGGACGTGTCTTCCGCCTGGGTTTGCGAGCATACCGACTGCTCGTCGAGGAGGTACTAGATGAAGCATCGAGAACATCACTGGCAATTTGTTTTCTCACCCTTTGCTGGACAGGGGAATCCTGCAAAGGTAGAGGTTCGAGTAAAGAGCTGTCCGACTTTGCTCGCTTTGGCAAACGCTTGCGCTTACAAGCAACCTGAGGGGCTTTGTGCTGCTCTGTCTCCTCCAGCCACTTGAGGATGTCCATGGTGGGCTGTTGGATATACGTGTAGTGTTTCAGGGCTTCTAATAATGAGTGGATATGGTGCTATTCAATGTGTCATTGTATTCGAGTGTTGTCAGGTGGTCTGGCGGAGGTGGTTCCATGTTGGACATGGAAGAGGGGAGGGGCGATGAGAAATTGCCCGCCCGACCTGAGACGTGCCTGCCGTTGGAGGGAGAGGGTGGTGACACATGCGTAGAGCTCAAGGTAGGTACGATGGATATGGACAAGGACAATTGGCTAGTGTCTGTCTCATGGGAGGGAAGGCACGACGGGTCAGATAGAGAGGAGGGGAGGCTGCCATGTTTGCAACATGTGTTGGGCAGGAGCGGCATCGTGATTCACCACCTGTTTCCGGCCTAGATAACGAGACATGCTGTGGTAGCTTGATATGATGGCTGTGGGACAATTCTGGGGCAAGCCCTGCTAGAATTGTAGACCTGTGCGCGCTGCTTTAACAGCAGCAAGAGCCGAGTCCAGCCGGCGTGCAGGCGTGAGTCATTTACAAACAGACGGGATCCGGATTGAGAAGGGGAATTTTACTCTTGGTTGGGTTGTTTGGTACAGTGTGCGTGCTGGAGTATGGGGCAGGATGTGGCAGGATGTGGCAGGATATGTGGCAGGTCCGGGAGGGCAGCATTCGTGCCGTGAGTACATATTATATAGATTGCATGCCGCCAGCCGACGTTTGATGCCAAGGAGCCAGTCAGCGTGAAGACGGCGCGATGAGGTTGCGGCTACGTCGAGGGTGCATGGTGCGCATGTATTTTGAATGAGTGGGTTTATAGACATGCATGCATTTATGATGGGTGAAGAAGTATTTTGGTAGCCCCCCCTCTCAAGAGAAGACAGATATAGACAAGCGTCGAGGCCGTGGGTATTGTACTTAGTGTTAGCATTAGTTGGGTACAGGAGAGCACGGGTAGGGTACTTACGCTAAAGTAGATCATCTGCTGGCGCAATGGTGGCGAGTGCGAGCTATCAAAGGCCGAGAGGGTTTAGGCCCGATCCCCACAGCATCTGACTAGTGATGGCGACTTGATAAGCTTCTTTGAACCACCACCCTGTGTCCAATACCCGGGCTTGGTTGGGGGTTTGGGACGACAGTGCGCGACGTGGACCAAAGCCACGGGCGAAGATCACTGCTGCGCTGAGTAGTAGCCAACATGTTCGCGGCGCAGGGAGCAGGCATTCGCATTGGATGCACCTGGACTGGCATGTCGCGGCGGGCCAATGGCAGTGTTGAGGGCATGCCGGCAGTGTCGCGACCAAGCACAGGTGCAAGGCAGAGAAAGCCCATGGGCCAGGGGGGAGGGGGAGGGGCATGGCAGCAACAGCAACGGGCAGGCAGGAGCACCTATCAGAAAATTCGTCTGGTCTGGCTTTGCTCTGGCTCGCCGACAACCCTGCAATTGGGCAATGCTTAGGCTCGAGCTAGACACGGCCTGCATATCCCCAGCATGAACAGACAGACACGGGACACACTAGGGCGAACCTGCCTGTCAACCGACGTGAGTGTGAGTGCGAGGCAGAGCCAGTCTCTTGCTGCCGTCATTGTCAGCTGCAGCCTGCAGGGCATCTCCCGGCTGCGAAACACCGTGGCTGCAAGAGCCGTACGTTGCATTGGGCGGGCATTGGCATTGGCATTGGCATTGGCTCTGCCTCTGCCTCTTGCTTTCTTCATCCCACCCACTCACTGCCCACTCACTGTCCACTGGCAACCGTCCGTGCGTCCGTCCTGTCGACTTGGATACAGCTAGCGCTCTTTCACCTGCCACACTGGAGGGGTACTCATATCACATTGCCTGCCCCGCCAAACCCACACACTCACACTGTCGCCATTTGTGCTCCTCTGCCCGTCCGTCCGTCCGTCTGTCTTGCGCCATCGCCCTTACTCTTCTTACCCTCTTCCTTTCAACCAAACATACACTTACTCACACACACACATACACATACACCAAGTGCATCCAGCCCCGTGCTACCTACTATACCAAATGTTCGTCCTGTCACGTTGCTACCTACTACTGCCTGCTCAAGAAGCCGCCATGGATTCCGAGTCTTGCTCGGCCTCTCCTTTTGTCATGCACCACACCTCTTCCTGTCAATCCATGTCTTGAGCTTTTCTGTATCGCGCGCGCATTGCTTTGACTTGCGAGAGCCACTATTGAGACCGTTCAGTGTTCGATCAAGACATCGCCCCCCAACATGGCCAAGCTCTTTATTGGGTAAGTGTGCAGTCCTTCAGCAGTCGCAGTCCCCACGTGGCTGACCTATAGCAGAGGCCTTGCCTGGCATACCGACGACCAGACTTTGCGCTCAAAGTTTGAAGAGTTCGGCCCAGTCGAAGAAGCTGTAAGTCACTGACGGCCCACCACTGTCGACCATGATGCACACATGTCATACTTAGTCCACTGCAGGTTGTCGTCAAGGACCGCGATACTGGTCGCAGCCGAGGCTTTGGCTTTGTTCGCTATGCGCAGGAGACTGAGGCCGATGCTGCCATGCAAGCCATGAACAACGAGGAGTATGCAGTCCACTCATCTCATGTCCTCGTCTGAGAGGCTTTGGATACATGCCCTGGCCAGCACAAGGAACGCGCTGACTTTTTTTTTAGGTTCGACGGACGTAGGATCCGTGTCGACAAGGCCTCAGACCGCCCTGGTGGTGGTGGCGGTGGTGCTCCCCGCGGCGGAGGTTATGGAGGAGGAGGAGGAGGAGGAGGAGGCGGATACCGTGGAGGTTACGGTGGAGGCCAAGGTAAGGATTCCACAGTGCAGACGCTTTGAAATCCTACTAACTATACTACTAGGCTATGGTGGAGGCGGCGGCCGTGGTAAGCTTTCAACATGTCCTCTGTGGTGACTGATAATCTGACTATACAAGAAGGGTACGGCGGCGGTGGCAACTGGGGCCCTTCGCAAGGCGGCGGAGGTTACCAATCCCGCGGTGGCTATGGCGGTGGTGGCCAGGGAGGAGGCTATGGCGGACAAGAAGGCGGCCAAGGCCAGCAGCAGTGGTAGAGAGCCTGTCGGCTTCTTTCTTTGCCCCGCGATTTTGTGCTTGGAGTAGGTCCTGTGAGGGATGCGAATTACCTTGCTAGCCTCGGCTGGAGGTGGCCCTTGGGTCTAGACCTGTGTCTAGATGACGAGGGGGGTTCCGGGCGCGGCGGTTTTGCATGAGCGTGATATGTAATGTTAGGGGATGGCAATGAGGGGGTGGTTGGTACTGAGAGATGAGATACCCATTGAGTCAGGAGGTGCTGCTGCTCTGTCCTTGTCATATGCAGATGACTTTGGTCTATTTACAAAGTTTCGTTGACTGCTTCTACATGGCCTTGGCCGCTTTGCGTGCATGCCCAATTGGGGGTTCGTCTGGATGGCTGTGCTGGATTTGGAAGGGAGTAGGTGTCATCAGCATGCAAACGGCATTGAGGCTCTGCGGTACCTAGACAGCAGAAGAAAACATCGGGAGCAGACGGTGCTCCGATCGCCATGGCGGCTTGCACGCACTCTGCATTCTGCACTCTACTCTATTCTACACACACATACACATGTGGATGCATAATCCGCTCTTGTGCACGACGACGCAATGCCCAGAGGCTGCAAGTGCAGGCTCGAGTTCGGCTAAAAGCACGCATTGTGACGGTCGTTGCATGCTGCATACCTAGTCGCTGACCATTTTCGCTCAAGCTGCAGAAAAAGACGCGTCTGGTGAATGCAACTGTCTGCACGGCCATGGAGAGGGGGCGACGGGGCGACGGGGCTGCCCTCACGCACATGCAGACCCTTGGTGGTTGCTTTTGCTTTGCTGCTGTTGCTCCTGTTGCTGCCGCCGCCTGGCAAAGGCCATGTTTACTGATGACTGTGACCGACAGGCCCCAAAGTGTACCTACTCCCTCCCTAGCGAGGCACACGCCTCACTCACTGCCTGACGGACTGCCTGGCCGACCCCGCATCCTTCCCTCTTCCCTACCACCCAGCTGTATTTACCCCATCGCCGATTACGCAGCATAGTCAATTACGTCTGGATTACCCTACTGCTTCGGCCATAGCTGCTTGCCCTACAACAAAAGCATCCACAATATGAAAAATCGAATAGCGTCGGACCAAGCCGCCGCCCCTGTCCACCCTCAATGGCCCCAAACTGCTTCGCCTGTCCTATCGGCGGCTTTGGTCACTCTCGTGTGCCTCGCCGCCCTCAACACTCTATTTCCTGCATCCAAGACACGGCATGTCCTCTTGCCTCTGCAGGAAAAGCCTGCTTTTGAATGGGACGAGGTAGGCAACAGTCCATTTGCTCATCGTCACATCGCACCTTTCACGTGCGTCTGCACTCACCCTGCACTCACCCTTTCTCATACCGGAACAATATTCCACTGCCAAGTCCTGCACCAGACCGCTACTCTGCTCTAGAAATACTTTGCCTAGACGAGCTGCTTGTTGCAAACTAGTGCATCCCACTGTTTCTCATTGATTTTTCCACTGCCTTGGGTAGTCCGCTTCAATCTCATCTTGATTCAACCAAGAAAAAAAACATCAATTAATCAAGGCCCAGATATCGCCGAGTGAACATCTGCAGTTCCACAAATGCTTCAACGGGTTTGAATGCGCCAAACTAAAGTTGCCATTGGACTACTTCAACGGTACCTACCCTAATCACACGGTCAGCATCGCCATCACAAAGGTACCTGCTGTAGTGCCAGTTAGTGATCCACGTTATGGTGGTCCTATCTTGACAAATCCCGGTGGGCCAGGTGGAGCAGGCGCCGCGTTTGCCCTCACTGCAGGAAAAGCACTACAACTTCTTGTCGACTCGGACGATCCTCCAAACGTTGCGTCTAGTGATGCAAAATACTTTGATATTATTGGATTCGACCCTCGTGGCATTGGTCGGACAGAACCTGCTGCACGATGTATGCCAGATCGCCCTTCAGCATGGTCCTGGAATTTAAGGGAAGCTGATGAAGGCCTTCTTGGAAGCTCAGATGCAGCCCTCGGGAGACTCTGGTCCATGACGCATGCTTTCGGTGCATCCTGCAAACTTGCCGATCAAGGCCAGAGCGGTCCGGACATCAAGCGATACATGTCCACAGCATTTGTTGCCCGAGACATGCTCGAGATTGCCGAGAAGCACGCCGAATACGTTGCACACGAGGTCGCTCAGATCGTCGCTCGAGATTCCGCCAAGCAGCGTGTGTATCACAACACTGCATATGTTCCAGGACAAGCCAAGTTGCAGTACTGGGGCTTCTCGTATGGGACCTACCTCGGATACACATTTGCTTCCATGTTTCCTGACCGTGTTGGGCGTTTGGTCCTTGACGGAGTCGTCAGTTCATACGAATACAATTACTCGCAAGGCAATGGGAGTCTTGTAGACTCTGAGAAAGCGTTATCGTCTTTTTACACGTTTTGCTTCAACTCTGGCCCCAAGCACTGCCAATTAGCAACGGTAAACTCCAATGTCACCGATATTCAAAAGCGCGTCCTGCGAATTGTAGACTCTCTGTATCACGACCCACTCCAAATCGTTTCGCTCGACGGGCCTGAATTTCTCACATGGTCTGATATCAAGATGCTGCTATTCAGCTCCGTGTACCAACCTCGCGTCATGTTTCCATACATTTCCCGGATCCTTGCAGCCATTGAGGCAGGAAGTGGCAGTGAACTCAACCAGCTAGCTCAAGCCTACCGCTACACCCACGTATACTCTTGTCCAACGGGCCATGTCTCTGATTCCGATGACCCAAGTTCCTCCGTTGTATCCACAATCTCCATTCTCTGCAGCGACGGCGTTGAACAGGGCTATCTTACAAAAGACGAATTTGCCGCTTACTGGAAACTTGTAGAATCCGTATCGCCCACCTTCGGCGCCTACTGGTCCATGCTCCGAATGCGCTGTGCAGCATGGAATATCCGTGCGAGCCATAGATTCCAAGGTTCATTTGGTGCTAGTAATACTTCTAACCCCATCTTATTTATATCTAACACAGCAGACCCTGTTACTCCGCTCAACAGTGGTCGGTATATGAGTAACCTATTTCCCGGCAGCAGTCTACTTGTAAGTGACCATGCGGGTCACTGCACGCTGTCTGGACCTGATAGTTGTGTTTTCGAACGCGTGAGAAACTATCTTCATATGGGAGAGATACCAGTGTCCGGCACTGTTTGTGTTCCACCTCCGAGTCCTTTTTCACTCAACTCAACGCGACCGGATTCGCCGTTTTATGATCCTTCCCTCGAGAGTGCGGGTCTCGTTGTGAATCAGGAGCATCATGTCGATGTCAAGCAACGCCAGCTTCGTGACGCAGGCATCAGACTGCATAGGGCTATTGCTGAGAGCGGTATGATAGGTTTGGATATGCCAGGTGCTGAGAAGATGAAGCGTGTGATCCGCCTTGCTAGCATGGATCATGAATGGTGATGTTGAGTACGAGGTGAGACTTTTGGCCTAAATACTCGGTCTGCTGTTATTGCGTGATTGTAGTAGGAGTTGTTTAGAACAGAGGTTTGTTTCATTGTCATGCTGGTGAGTCCTTTTATTTGGACTTTGAGCTTCCCTTCCTAGACCTATGATATCAAACCATGATAAACCACATTAAGAAAAACCCCTATTTTTTTTCCTTTTGATTTAAAAAAAAAGGATTACAAACATCAACCAAACTGTGTATATGCTACATAATCCAACTTCTCGCTATGCCAACACTTCAAACAATCAGAAAAAAAAAACCACCAACACCCTTTTACTTCAACTCCCTCGCCCCCGCAAACACCTTCCCCCTCCTCTCCTCTTCCTCCTCCTCCCTCCTAACCTCCCATCTCACCTTATTCCCCAGTATCTCAATCTGCCTTTCATACTCCCACCCAGGCGTCTCCGCCCCCCTCATCCCAATAAACCGCGCAAACATCCTCATCTTGACCTTCAGTCTCTCTAGCTTATCCAGTTTACAATCCCCGGGTAACTCATCACTCGCATCGAGGAATGGATGGCTCCAGTTCATTGTGGCGGGGTATGCGTGCGTGAGATGCGAGACGGGCGAGGTTTGCGAGTAGTAGGTGGCTAGGGCGTCGAGTTGGGGTTCAGTGAGGAGGAAGAGGTGGAGGGTTCGGGGGTAGTCGGGCGCGGGGAGCGCCGTGGTGACGTGGATTATGGGGGCAATGGTGAGGCGCATTTGGGAGAGTTTTTGGGCTAGAGGCGAATTGTGGGTTTCGAGGCGGCGTTGGGCGAGGGTGGTACGAGGGGGTTTTGGGGCGTAGGATTTGCGGATGCCGGTTGTTGTGCTTGCGCGGGTGGGTTTGATTGGTGAGGGAGTCTTTTTTTCTGGTTTGCCCATACTGGACTTTTTTTTTTTTTGCTGGGGGTACGAGTAGTCTTTTTTTTGGTGACGAGAAACACGTGTATGATGCGTAGTGTAGATCTATCCTCCAGCAACATGCAGTGAGCAGATGGAGATGCTTCTGTAGTATACAAAGCCGGCTCAAATAGACAAAGCATGGGTTGGGAGAGAATGGATATTGTGGAGGTTTTGCTCTTTGTTGCGACACACAGGCTTAAGACGCTGTTTTTTTGGCCAAGTCAAAATGCGTTGTGAAAAGAAGCATCTTTGTCTTTCTTCATCACGTGTTCATACCGTTCGACGTTCGTAATGAAATATCATTTCTACACAATGTCGCATGTTCCTTAAAATTGGCGATGGCCGAAGGGGCTATGGGGTGTTCGTCGCCGGTACGTATGCTGCGACGTCCTGGTTGATGGCGCGATCTAGTCATGTGTTATTATATTCTGGATGTGGGTGGTGATATCCTCTTTTGAACAGTCTTAGCGGGTGCCTCAGAGATGAGCTTTGATTAAGGACTCTGATCAAATAGTAGTGAGAAGAAAATGTCTCAAGCATCGATGATGGCTTCTAGGGACACATCGCTGTCCACACCACCGATGGGCTCGGTGCTCTTCCAAAACTTGCTCAAGTGTCTCGCACCACTGAATAATTATTAGTACCCTGTCGCTTTTGAAGGGGGGTGTTGTCTTACCTATCGCACAATATTGTGACAATACGATGACCAGGCCCGAGACTCTTTGCGAGCTTCGCAGCAGCGACACCTTTGATGCATCAGCACTGCCTACACTTGAGCGGTACAAAACTTACAGTTTACTGCACTAGAACTTCCCACGAATATTCCATCATGCTCGACCAACCATCGCGCCATGGAAATGGCTTGTTCGTCCGTCACTCTAATTGCATCGTCAATCAATTCTCGCCCAACGTCAAAGTTGTGGGTCACTCTGTTGATGCCGATGCCTTCAACTATGGTATCCACCTGATGGCGTCGCCGTGTTCCTTCTCGCTCCTTGGGGTCAAACATGACGCCATACTTGACACGGTTAAATAGACCACTGCCTGGGGGATCGGCAAGGACGACCTTGAGATTAGGCAACTTGGATTTTAGAAACATGGCGACGCCAGAAATCGTTCCTCCGGTACCAGCGCCACTGACAAAGGCATCGAGACGGTGACCGGTTTGTTCGTAGATCTCAGGACCAGTACCAGTGAAGTGTGCACGCCAATTTGCCTCTGTCTCGAATTGGTCGGCAAATAAGCCGCGTCCCGACTTTTCAGCGCTGGCAGTGTGCTCTTCAGCTCGTGATCGTGCAAGATTGACGAATTGCTTCTGATCTACAATAGGCGCTGGTCGTACTTTTTCTACCTCAGCACCGAGTTTTAGGAGCAAATCTGATTTTTCGATTGCCATGTCATTTGGCATGCAGCTTTCGGTCGTTAGTCAGTATTCTTTAATGCCAGTCAAAGAACTGACATGTGTGCTTTGTAGCCTCGTGCCCTGCATATTGCTGCTAATGAAATACCCGTGCTTCCCACTGTGCCTTCATATATGGTATCGCCTGAATGTGGGATAAGAAGCCCTTTTTGCTCGGCCTGTTTGATGTTGAGCAAAATCATGCCATGGTTTTAATATCCAGTGTTCCTAGCTTACCATTTCAATTATACTAAGTGCCACTCGATCTTTAGGACTGTTACCCGCCCCATTGAGAAACTGAAAACTACGCATCAGTGGGGCATTTTATGAAAAGCATCAATTTGCATACCTCCGCTTTTGCTAGTATATCGCAGCCTGTGTATTCAGAAAGCGACTTAATCTTGATGAGTGGGGTGTTGCCAATGCATCCCTCTATACCCTCCTTGATAGATGCTGTACCATTTTCTAATGAACGCTCAATCTCCAAAAGACCCTTCTTGAACTCTTCCAAGTCATTTACTTTTGCTAGTTGTAAGAGCAAATTTTGCTGTTGGGCAAGGAGTGAGTGACTGCTTGCAGTATCATTTTTTTCTGCAGCTAGTTTTTTGTTGTAGGCAGCTATGGCGGCTGCTCCTAATAGAAAAGTCCCTAATATGTAATATCTGGAGCGATCGGACATAGTTGGCGCATGGAAAGATGCAGATAGTCGAGTGCGACCAAAAGAGGGCCAGAAGCGGAGCTGTGGCATGCCCGTCTTGGCATCACCGCCCGCAAAGCTCACCCACGTGGGTCCGCGCGAAGACTGCCAGTGCCTCCGACGCCGTCGCATACGAGTTGCGACGATTGTTCTGGTGCCAATGGACTCGCCGCTTGTCAATCGCCTCTTTCGCCAATTGTTCTCGCACCGGGCGTCGCAATGCCTGGCCCGCGGAGGTCGACCAGCGCTCGCTGCTGCCCGCATTCCGCACCACCAAAGACGGACAAAAGCCACTCGGTTGGGTGAGGGCGAGACGCGAAGGGAAAGCAGATGGACACCAAGGAGAAATGCATTTCCGCATGAGAGAAGCGAGGAGTTTGAGAGATACCCAATGGTCACGTCGGATATGTTGCGGAACAGAAGAGAAAGACCGCGGCGAGTCAAGATGCTGCTACGAGACTTTATAGAGGGTAGGTAGTCTCTATGCTGAGAGATTAGACATACTCACCCGTCTCCAGACAGCTTGTACAACCCAAACTACGGCTACTTCTCTAAACAAGTCGTCATCTTCTCGCCAGGCGACCCGTTCGACTTCAACTCCATGGGCTCCGAGCACGAATTCTTCCAACAATTGCGGCATCGCTACACTGCCTTTGAGGATGAGCTGGATTACAAAGAGCCAAATGATCTACGACAGCTATGGCATACCCCTACTGAGCTGTTCTCTCCTTACTATGGAGAAGCAATTGCACGCTATCTCGTCGAAGACTACAAGTACAACTTCTATCCATATCACGACTTGAACATATACGAGATGGGCGCGGGAAATGGCACCATGATGCTAAACATACTCGACTTCATCAGAGATGTGCATCCAGAAGTGTATGAACGGACGAAGTACAAGATTATCGAGATTTCCAGTCAACTTGCCGACTTGCAACAGAAGGGGCTGGGTCACTCGGCATACGCGAGAGGCCATTCGGACAAGGTGGAGATTATCAATCGCAGCATCTTTGATTGGAACACCTACGTCTCCTCACCTTGCTACTTCCTTGCGCTCGAGGTCTTTGACAATTTCGCCCACGATGCCCTAAAGTACGACTTTGAGACTGGTCTACCCTACCAGTCGCACGTTGTCATAGATGCCCGAGGCGAACTCTTCGAGTACTATTCCCGCACCCTTGATCCTCTTGTAAGCCAGTTCCTCGAGCGAAGGCATGCTGCATGCTCCTCGTATCGGCACCCACTCCAAGGCTCACGGCTCATGCACAACTTGAGGAGCCTAATTCCATTCCGGTCAAACATGAGTGTGCCAGAGTATATTCCCACGAGGCTGATGCAATTCTTCTACATGTTGTATGAAAAATTCCCAAATCACAAGCTGGTCAGCAGTGATTTCCATAAGCTAAGCGATGCGGTGGAAGGTATCAACGCTCCTGTTGTGCAGACTAGGTATAAGAGACAGATGATTCCCGTCTCTACGCCTCTTGTAAGTTGATAAACTCGCTGGAGTTTGGTACGGAATCTGTGCTAATAGTGACCAGGTCCACCAAGGCTACTTTGACATTCTCTTCCCCACCGACTTTGAAGTCATGGAGCCAATGTATACAGCCATTACAGGGCGATTTGCGCGTACCTATCTTCATGAAGACTTCATGGCTGGCAGAGCAGACATTGCGGAGACGACCACGAAGAATGGTGATAACCCACTATTGAGTTGGTACAAGAACGCAAGTGTCATGATTACTGTGTAGAGGCTCAAGCATGGGATATTGGGCTGGTCAGGATGAGCATGTATGATTACAGATTCCAAGATACTAGCGTACTACTCAGGTTCTTGGTCTTTCCATCGGTTCTTTACCGCATCAACATCCATTTCACACACCTCAGCATGTTTTAGTACCGCATGCGCCTTCTTCACAACAGGCGCATCGATCATCTTACCATCCAGCGTCCATGCTCCCCGCCCTGCCTGACTGGCTTTCTCATCTGCGATGGCTATCCTCGCAGCCCACTCGAGCTCTTTCTCCCCTGGGCTAAAAGCCTTGTGGCATACAGCAACCTGGCTTGGATGTATGCATTGCTTGCCATTGAAGCCCATGCCCTTTCCATTTAGACACTCTTCCTCAAGTGTTTTCAATCCCTCTTCGCCCTTGTAGCTTGTGCAAACTAGATCAATCGTGCTTGGAAGTTCGGCCGCACGTGCTGCCGTCGCAATTGCACTTCGCGCATACAAGAACTCTGTGAGAGACGGAGTACGTGTGAGACTCATGTCCTTTGCAAAGTCTTCTGCTGCAAATACAAGACCTGAAAGGTAGGGTGACGCTGAGCATATCGAGCTCAGATTCTGCACTGCTTTTGCGCTCTCAATCAATGCTATTATGCGCACTGGCTCCCTTTGTCCCTTCTGTCCTGTGCTTGGATGCCGCGCTGGACTTAGATGCCTTATTACGTCCGTCACAAAGTGTAAGTCCGCAGCGCTTTCGCACTTGGGCAGCATAATCGCATCCAGATACTCGCCCTTGAGCACTTCTGTCAAGTCGTCCAGGGCGAGACCTGTGTCGACGCTGTTTATTCTCACACACATTTCTTTTATGCCAGCAGGTCGCTGTTTGCTGAGGATGTCGCGAAGGTTGGAGCGGGCGGCGGGCTTCATGTGCGGCGCGACGCTATCTTCGAGGTCGTATGTTACATTATCGATGTGCATGGCGAATGACTTCTCCAGCATCTTTTTGGAGGATGCAGGGACTATGTTGCGACAAGTTAGTATAGAGATATCGTATAGATATTGTATAGGAGAGCAATGGAGGAGACACACCATACATGCAGGCCCTTCGAATGATTGGTGCTGCCATTGCGACTTGTGATTGTCTACACGACAGACAATTTGACTTGAAATGATACTCCCGAAACGCAAATAAAAGCAAAGCAATCCCAATGGCCGTTTACATAGCTTGCATGATCCCCAGACCCTATGACGTGCGGGGAACGACTGGAGACCGCCCGCCGCACCGGCAGCTACTTAGCTTAAACGCCGAATGGCCGACGCGTCGCCCGCCCATGGAAAGCCACGTGAAGCTCATCTTCACCCATCTTGAAAGATCCCCACCCTGCGCACAATTGACCCTCTCCCCGCCCGCGCGCAAAAGTCTCGAGAACAGAAAGAAAGAGAAGAGCGGATAAAATGGAAACCGCCCAACAAGAGCCAGCCCCCGGCTCTCTGAGCTGGAGACTCAGCAGCCACCCCATCACCCTGCTTACCTTCCTCTTCTTCCGTGCATGTACGTCCATACATACATACGTATCCCTACAAACCCGGACATACAAACTAACCCACATTCCAACCAGCCTCCCTAGTAGTCTACCTCCTCGGCCTCCGCCTCCTAACCTCCAACTTCGTCCTCATCTTCATCATCACCATCCTGCTCCTCGCCATGGACTTCTACTACCTCAAGAACATTGCGGGGCGCCGCCTCGTCGGCCTGCGCTGGTGGAACGAAGTCGATGCTAGCACAGGCGATGGGCGATGGGTGTTTGAGAGTTTGGATCCGGATACGAGTTCGCGCCAGATTAATGCGACGGATAAGCGGTTCTTTTGGCTGGCGCTGTATGCGCAGCCAGTGCTATGGGTTGTGCTGGCGATTGTTGCGCTGGTTAGTTTGGAGTTTATTTGGTTGACGCTTGTGGGTGAGTATACGACTGTTTTCCCTTTGGTGTTTGGAGAGATGGAGGTGGTGGAAAGTGGGAGACACAAAAGCTAACGGTTATGATGCAGCTATCGCGCTCGTTCTTACGATTACGAATACTCTCGCTTTCTCGCGGTGCGACAAGTTTAGTCAGGCTTCGGGCTTCGCTTCAAATGCCATGTACGGATCCGGTCTTGCGCGGAATCTGGCGGGTGGAATGATCTCGAGTCTGTTCAACAGACGGTGATAACACAAACGATATGGGCAAGGCGCATGGGTTTTTCCTCCTTTTCAAGCTTGCGCGGAATCAGAAAGATGAGGATGACGCATAATTAGACGTGGAAAAAATGGCGGTTTCTTTACTTGGAGTCTATTGCATACATACCCCATTATCGATTCATCCATAGTCTAAAGTGGATTGTTTTACTAAACACATTTTGACAGCCTGGAGTCTCGAATCTCCTCCACCTCAATATCCCCTCTTCCGATTGACCTCATTGATCAATTGGCCACCACTTCTCTCATGTTTGATGTTCTCAATCAGCAACTGGAACGCACGGTTGACATACACATCCGATGCTCCACTACAATGCGGCGTAATGAGTACGTTGGGAGCATCCCACAGTGGGTCGTCCTCGGGCAACGGCTCAGGATCCGTCACATCTAGCGCAGCGCCCTGAATTTGCTCAGTTTCCAGAGCGGTAATAAGAGCTTTTTGGTCGATGATCTGGCCGCGCGCAATGTTGACGACATACGTTCCTTTTGGGTTAGATTTGTGCAGGAGTTCGAATTCCGGGGTTGAAAAGAGGTGTGTTGTGTCTTTGCTATTTGGCCATTAGCTTTCTGCTCTACTAGTACTTTAAGTATCATATTGTATACTTACGTCAACGGCACAGCTATGACTAGTAAATCAATCTCCTGCTTCAAAAACTCGTGAATATGCTCCTTCTCCGTCCCACTAAACCATGCACTGGGGATACTGCCATCTGGATCGCCAGTGCCAGGCACAATGTATCCATTGTCGTGCTTGGACTCTGGGATTTTGCGTGGAGATGCTGTGTATGCTATTACATCCATGCCCATTGCCTTTGCTACGCGGGCGACTGTATAGTAGGAAGAAGAAACAAATGGTCAGTACACATTAGAAATTCTACACAAAAAGTAGACAAGACTGGACATACCTTGACGACCAATGCTTCCGTAGCCCAAGATTCCAACTCTCTTACCCACACGATCGCTAACATTCATACCTGCCCTCTGATCCCAAACCTTCTTCTTCTGGTTATCGTACAGCGTCGTGTAGCTATGGCTATGCACCAGGTCCATCATGATGACCCACTCTGCAATTTGTGGCCCGTGGACGCCATTGGCCGAGCATAGTGGGATCTTCGAGTCCGTGTAGATGGGGTGGTTGGCAACGTGGTTTGTGCCGGCTGAGACGAATTGGATGAGCTTAACGGAGGGAATGGACGAGTCGTCGGGTGGGAGCCAGAAGAGGGTTACTAGGTAGCTTGCGCGGCGGAGAATCTCTGGGAGAATGGGTCAGTGTGGGGTCGTGAATGGCAAGGCCAAGGGCAAGGATGGCCTTGGACGGGTTGAAGAAAAGGTAAATTATGGGTGTCATGCAGGGGGACTCTGTCAAATCCTCCGATACCAAACCATCTCCTCGGAACCAAAAACGGTCGCAAAAAGAAAGAGTATGGTCGGATATCGCTCACACCCATAGGGTATGTCTGGCACATTGTTATTGTGGTCTTTTTTTCTAACATACCTTCAGGCACATCCAACGGTTCGATTTTTCCATTCGCATACTTGGTGTGATAATACTTGATCTCCACATCACCAAACGCTTCTTTCAACTCTTGAGTGCCTGCCGAAGCTTGATCTTCCGGCCATGGCAATGTACAGAGCACCAGTTCTTTCTCTCTTGACGCGCCAGCACGGACGGGGATGTCTGGTCCGCCTCCCATCGCAACCATGCTAGCGTATATACGAGGTACACAAGCAAAGAGTGGGGTTATAAGTTTGTTTTTGCCTGTTTGTTCCAACTCTTGGTAATGGAAACGTTGGAATTTGGAGAGAAACTCTTGTATCGTATCGGATTGGAGGTTCGCAGTAATGACACTAACACTTGTGGTGAGGGGAGAGAACGGTCCGATAGTACGCGCAATGGTGGGGTGGCCGGCCTTTGGATCTAATTAGTTGTGACGTTTGCTAAAGTCCGAAAGCCCATAACGCCATAAGTAGCGGAATTACGACTTGTTGCGGAGACGTGCTAATTCTTTTTTGTCAGCATGTTTTGAGATTGAAGACAACGATGAGGTAAGTGCAAGCTATACTCGAAGATTCGATTGGTGTTGTGGCGTACTGTGTTACAAAACATATCGCTGATGGAGATACAAGATGATGTATGTCCGGTTCCCGCTGGTTACTTGGTAACGTAAGATTACGGACGTTGTCATATGAGTGTGCCCGTGATTTGTGCTATTACAAAGATTTAACAGAGAACAACACTATTCATGCATATATGAGAAGACGAATGGGACGAATCGCCCGCGCAGGCAATTGTTAAATGGCACTGCGGACAACCAGTACATATTAAGCCAACGAGCATAGTAGGTCAGCACAGAGGTCTAATTGATTCTGATATACATAGGGATCTGGAAAGCTTGTGCAAGATCTCTTATGCTTGGGTGTTCATCACGTGTCTTGAATCATGAGCATCTTAGCTTCGGCTTCATCTGCTGTCTTTGCACCCCGCTATACACGGTAGACGCGCCGCATGCATAGTTTCTCTTCCACCCCCTCTTGACGTCATCGCTACGTCGCTTAAACTGGACTCATGCATGGCTACCTTGCAGTGATAAAGTATCCAACAGACATACCCACGAGATGCAGGCGAAGTGGCCTAACATGTAGTCACAAAATCCAAAACTCTCGACATACCCAGCATGCATATGCAGGGGGCAACGGGGTCTGAGACACGTTTCCAAAGTTCCTTTGTCTACTCCGCGTGGCACGACGAAGCCCTGTTTTCTATGGACCGGCAGTCGGGATCAAGTCACTCCACCAAGATTTCGAATGCTGGCCTGGCGAGCAAGAAGAACATGGTTTTGCTTCTTGTCTTATCCTCACGTAAGCTCCATAGAAGATGCTTGCGCTAGAATTAGGCAAAGTATGGAGTGTTCCTTTTATTGCATAGCGGCTCCTCTTTCCCCCCAGGATGCTCCCGTCTTCATCTCGCTTGCACACGCGAGGAAGACGAACGAGCCTTGCACTGAGCCGGGCTGATGACAAGACGAGTCCCTTTCCGCACCCTCGAATCCATTCCTCCACAGCCGCACGCACGCTCGGCGTAAGCCGCTTATCTGGTCCGCGGGCCAGAAACCCGTTCTTGCGAGTTCGTGCCTGGAATACGTGCACGTCCTGCTGGTGCTCCGCTCCAAGACAGTTACCGGTCTTCGGTACAACCATAGGCAGGGAGCCGTTAGGATGTGGATTCGCGCCCCCACAAACCGATTGCGAAAGGAACTACCTACTCTTTTCATAGGATTCCTCCGCGTCTCTTTGCATCCAGTCACGCGCCTTTCCGGTGAACCATAGTGTGGGGACTGGAGCTTTGCCCCGCACTCTTGTTGAGAAGGATGTGCCAAGGGAAAGGAAGATACGCTGGAATCTTGCCCCTTCTCACGTGAGGCAAGCAAAAGAAAACAGAAGAAGAAAGGTAAAATCAAGTAGAATTACTGTATGTCTGGCCAGATGGGGCGCGCAGATGGGGCGCGCAGATGGGGCGTGACTGCAGTGCAAAGGCTTGCATGACATTGATAGCGACTACTACCATGCCTGTGGGTACATGTTACTATTTCGTGATAGTACAGCTACAAGATGCGGAAGCGGCCGAATGGCTGAACCGGATTCAGTATAGACGGTCAGTAATAGCACGGCGGAGAATGAGGCGTCAGCACGGCAAAAGGTTAATTTGTCGAATTATGAAGACGATCGACAGATGTCATCGTCTACATGTTTCCGTATTGGATGGGGTAGAGCCGATATTTCTGACCGGATGCAAGAGCCACTGACGGATGCGACGGAGGGCCCCTGGTGGCCATGTGACCGCTAGGGCTTAGCTCTCAATTGCCACGTTTTTTCCTTGGCCCCTTTCTGTTCTTACTCGGCCATGTTCTTTACTCGATGTTCCTAAGCGTACGCGATGTCCCTTCTACAGAGTAGATCGGCATTTCAAACGTGTCTCATTTAGCCATATTGCCGGGTGTGTGGTCGGCCCCACACCTCCCAACGAACCTACTTGAGACGGTGTTTGGACCTTTGCACGCCTTGTGCGCAAGCCGACAGTTCTTTGTCAGTCATGACAAAAGGTCGTCTTCCGGTCTCCGTCCCGACTCGCTTCCTCAGTTTCACGGGTATTTTTAGTTTGAACATAGAAGGCTTTGCCTTGTCAACGGGCAATAGTCGATTTATTACTATAGCTTGGGCGGGCTTGGGCGCTCGCGAAAAATAGAGTTATGCAACTCTGCAACTAAGTTTTGGCTATATGCAATGGCGGTCTTGAAACATAGGAAAGATCTCTGAAACAAGGCCTAGGCCGATTGCGCTGTATAGCGGTACAAAAGTTGCTTGGCCACTTTACGCAACAGCATGAAAGACCGAGTACGAAAAGTCAAGGAAGGCCTGTGCTGCGTAATGCACACACAGCCATCTGTGAAGGTGATTGGTGGAAGCGAATCCAAGCCATTGTCTATGGTGTACACTGTGTGTATTGGGGTATGCGAATTTTATGCGGTCGTGGAAAGGTAAGGAAAAGTTTTGGTTGAGCGTTGGAAGCCGTCGACTGAATGGCGGATGGTGCGAGGGCCAAGGCAGTGGAGCATAATGTTGTGCAACCAGTAGTGACATGTAGTAGCCCAGCACTGTAGTCAAGCCAGCTTGTGACTGTGATCCAGGTATCTCGCAGAGCACATGGTGTTGGTTCGACAATCAGATGCAGATGCATGTGAATTGTATCAACGTCCCCGCCGTGATATTGCAAGTCGGTGTTGCGGTCGCGTGCGGTAGAATGGTGCGCGGCTAAATCTGACGGTAGAAACGACTGCGCCATGGAGGACCTTGTATGTGAAATTCTAATATGAAAATCGTTTTGGAAAGAGGAAAGCAAAATTTTGTACGCATTCATGATCAGATTTTAGAATCATAATCGGGTGGATGTAGCCCAAGCCCTCCCCTTGCCATGGATGACCTAGGGTCCCAGTCCACATGGGTAGCTCGAGATTGAGTCCTTGGGATAGAGAAGCTGAGCGTTGGGCTCTTGTATTCGTGCTGAATGTCTTTTTGAAAGTGATCGGGCGTGTCGAACCGGGGATTATTCATGACATAACTAGCAATCTCCGGTGTGATGTGTGCATTTGGAGGTGATTGGTGGTTGAAATTTTTGAGTTCGAAATGACGCATGTCTTCGGTCGGGTTCCTGGCATCCAAAGATACGAACTCGCGGTTTTTGTTGCCAAAGACCAAGTCACGCCATCCAGTCACCATGCTCCATCGGAAAAGCAACAGGAATGCTTGTATACCAGCAATTGAGAGCATCATCAAGACCGCAGTCACAGTAGACTGGTCAATGGCAAGGTCTTGACCAAGAGGGAAGCACGGTGACGGCTCGTCGGCATTTTTCATCAAACACAGGAGGAATGGGGCGAGGTCCGCAATGTTATCAGCAGCATGCTGAGTGATCGAGTTGAGCCAGATGAACACAATCGAGAAGAAGATGACGTCTACAAGGATAAAGACGACGATCGTAATGCCTCGCCATTGGAGGTAAAGCACTTTGCGTACACGCCGGTAAACTGCTCGTGCAGATCGGTTCCGAATGCTGGTCGTGTACGAGGGAAGGCCTGCGCTGCTTTGGGTCTCGGTCTTGTCGTCACTAAACATGTTCTGAAGGTAGACTTTGATGCAATATACGAATCTAGACATGCGTTAGCAATATTGTGGAGAGGATTGTCACGAGCAACCTACGTTCCAATTTGGATGACTGTTGCCGCTCCAGCAATGGCCAGCAAAGGGCCCCAGAAGTCTTTCATCGAATGCTCAGCATTGACGTGGCAAACATCGCCGAACCTGAACGAGACACCGGTGATGGTGATGGTGATGGTGAAGAAGGCAGCGGCAACGGACCAGCCCAAGCCTTGTGCACAGTAGAAGAATCTCTTCCCAGGAGTAACATCCCAACAGATCTGGAGGTGCATGGAGAGAGCACGAATGAAGATCCAAACCGCCATTGATAGACCACCAGAGATGAGAAACGCTCCCGAGAAAGCGCACGTTAGACTCGAGTACATGTCATTGGGAGTGATCTCGTCGTAGCACTGTTCTGGTTGGGCTCCAAAAGGTATTACAAAGCCAAGCTGGCGGCGATTAGTGGAAGACGTGAATCATACAAGATATACATACTGCCATGAATATCGCGGCGATGATGAGACAGTAGCTGAGATAATGCCGGCGCGTCTTTTCGGCTGGAAGGAAGATGTATGAGACTAACAGGAACACCAGACAGAAAAGCCCCACTACATTGAGCGCTTCAGCTACTTGGTAGGTAGTGTTGAAGCCTGGAGTCATTAGTACGGTGAGCGAACACTGGGTCCATAGCCTATGAAGACGTACTATCTGGATATAGAAAATCTGTCAGTGGGCATGGCAGGCAACAAACACCATTAGCCCCATAAGGCGCACAAAATCTTCCATCGACAACTGAGCCCGTCAGAATACACTCATCAGGAGACTGTGGTGGGATGACCTACAACCGCCGAATCCAAATTTTGACTGGTCGAAGAAGGGCGGCGGGCAGTCGCCTCGAAGTGCCTCGATTGCTGTAGCGTTGTTGACCATTTCGGGTTCCTCAGGCTCTTCCTACGACGAATGCGTCCAAAATGTTGTGTACATGTGTGACGCAAGTCTACCTGGCGGTATTCCAACTTGTGCCCGGGGGGAATATAAGGTGGACAGGATACCTGAGTGCCCGACGGCAATGGAGATGCCGGAATTCGACTCTAGGATTTACTTGGGTCTGCTACAGTTTATGCAGTGGTAGGGCGAGGCAGTGAAGGAGGTAGCGAGACGTGTAACAGCAGTTGCAGGACTCGAGTCCAATAAACGTCACCAGGCAAGAAACGAAACAAAATGTGGAGTAAATACGTCGCGGATCACCTTGACGCCAGCAGTCTAAAGAGTGAATAAGGTTCTGGGGTCGATCAAGAGGCGCACGAGGCCAAAGCGAATGACAAAAAACCGAAAGACGGGACGTTATGGTAGATGTAGGGGAAGGCCGCTGCGGCATAAGTAAAACTGCACGATGCAGGACGACGCCCTGGGCTTGGGAGTGGCTCCTGGTTGGGCCGCCTGAGTATGTAGGTCCAGTGAGCGCGGCGATCCTGACGTGAACAGGCCACTTTCCCCTTGCAGACTCTATTCGTTCTAGCACTCTAGCGCGGCGGGGCCCTAGTGAATTGGTAGCCAAGGCAAGCAGGAGGTGTGCAAGGGCAGCCGGGACTCGTACCAGAGGCGGGACTGGGGACAAGGATGTCACTGCCGGGCCCAGGCACCCGGCTGATATGCGCGCTGGTGTTGGCTCCAACGCGCCAGAGGCAGCACGGCGAGCCATCACGTCTTTGGACTGCGCATGCAGTGTGATTCGCCCGCTCTCCAAAATGGCTGACCAGGCCGAAGCGTGGCGGCGTCCAAACGGCCAGCCGCGGGCGCCTACCAGAGAACAGTGCGGCGCGGTTCCTGTCAAAAGACGACGCACAAGGACTCTTCTCTTCGACACACGCACACACACACCCCACGTCTTGACAAGCTATCTGAAGCCCCCGTCCTGGCCGGGGCTGTGATAGGAACCGTCACTGAGCAGGCCAATAGTCTGCGAAATTGACTCGATGCCGTGTGAAGATCACCGTGAAGCTGACTGTAACGATCGGCAGCAGGAAGAAAAAAAAACGTATTTTACGACGTAGCACCCGTCGGATTGCGCGCGTGGTGTGCCGCGTCACGAGACCAAATACATCGTCGCTGTCGGCGCACCACCTGTCTGGGCGGCCATTGACAGTGTCGGAAGAGGTCTTTGAGTGGCCGGTGAAGGAGTGTCCAATCCTGGCCGGTTCTTGGTGACGTCCAATGGCGGGCTTTCCGAGTCTTTTGCCTGAACGATCCACTGCGCTCTGGGTGGGACCAGAGCCACTTCTCAGCTTGCTGTGTACACTACACAGTGACAGTAGCTAAGAATGTAGCATGCAGGAACAGACCATGAGTACTTACATATACGACACAATTCTCCGGATCGCCTGATGGTTAGCGTTCCAACCATCCATCCCCCGGGCGGAGGAGCAACCTGTCATGTCGTGGTGGGAAGCGGGCAACGCAGTCAGCCATCGCCGCTGTTCCTGCAACGCCCGGCGTTTTCAAGCCCCTTATGCCGCGTTAGCGCTGCGCCTTTGTGGGCAGTGGAGAAGCCCAACAAACGCGTGCCGACGCGCAAGAATGCAGTCTTCGTTTTGGTCTGGCCATGGACATCTTGTTGTGTCTTGATTCAAGCCTGCGTGGCCATAGAGTTTGTGTCTGTTACGTAGTAATAGTATGTATGTTGTGACGTCGTGGTGGTGGTGGTGGCGGCCAGGAAGGTGCACGCCCGGCTACAACATGCACGTGCCTCGTCTCGCTTCGCCTCTTTCCTCCACCATCATCGCTCTCTTCACTCTTCGCCTACAATGTGGCCACGCGTCTTGCATCGACAACATCTCCAACATCTCCAATACTCCAAGCTTTCCAAGTTGCCCAATATACATATGTTTCGTCGTTGGCCACAATCAATAAGTTTCAGATTTGCCTGCGAACACCCAGGAAGCTACCTCCATCAGCAGCCGGATCGCCAATCTCGCGGGGACTGCCCTGGTCAAACTCTTGTTTGACAGAACCCCCCAAGGATCACCCTGTCTTTCTACTTCTTAATCACAAGAGTGACATGAACGTGGGGTAAGCAGTGATGTAATAAGATTCCGGTATAACATCTAGACAGCCCGATGGACGAACCCTATCTCACTCAGTGCTCTGCTACTTACTGCGTAGTTGCAGCAGCTCGTTCAGCCGACCAACACGCTAGCCATAACATCTACTTGTACTCACTACCCAACACTTGATCACCAACACAGAGCAATGTCACTCAGGTACCAACAGTCTGGTTCAGTGCCACCCCAGTTCAACTAACCCGCCAACCCGTCTTTCAGCCTCGGTGCCAAAAGCGCTAGACGGTTCTCATGTCCTTGCCAGTTGCCTAGAAAAGAGATAGAACCTTCAGCAGCCAGGATCCGACTCAATCCGCACAAAACTCGTCGGTCATTCGAAATAAGGAAGCATGTCCGAAATGCGCCATTCGCCTCGTGGCATCCTTCTAGAGTTTCTCGTCACCATCGGTCCGATTCAGCGCGTCCCGTCCCTAACACAGGCATAGCCTGTGCTATCATACCTTTTACCGACACAGTGACTTTTGCAAAGTGCCTATGCGTTCAGCCCTTTTGCCAAATTATCGGCAGCTCACGGCACGCTGTCTTGAGACGAAGCATCTTCTCCCTCTCCTTGCACATACTCGGACATACCTAGCTTCCATTCTCCGTGCATTGGAGGCTTGTTGCTCTAGAATCATCAACCAAAGTTTGCATGAACGCCCGGTTCGGGCAGGAATGAGCCGGTGTTCGCCATTAGCAAAGCGCCACACCGTGTTGCGACGACAATCACACCTATCGGCTCGGCTCCCGAGCAACTTCAGCTCAGCACAGCAGATGTGATCCACTCCATACGATGTTATTATGGCCTATTTATACGTATATACGCATGTATCAGTCTGCTATAGGTCCTCTAGTACATGACAAAAAGCAATGGCGCTCTAACGATCTGGCAGCGGATATGGCGCTGGACCACACGATTACGGCCCCCAAGGGGCGACCCGTCTTGATGATCACTTCGGCTTCCACCACATCTCCACATTATCTTGTAAACGGCCCCTAGAATGTCTAGTATACATGGCGAAATTACCAACTCATCCATTTATCCATTATGGAAATTCTGGGAAAAGCGGTTAGTTGGGGTTCGCATGCATTATGAGTAGGTTGCCTGACCTCGGGATGGGAAGTTCCCAAAGGTAATAGTATTGGTGGCGTTATACGGGTACAGCACCTCGTTCCCGAAGGTTCGGTCACAACAAAGAGAGATTGGCCAACAGTCTGGCCAAATCAGTTATGTGTATGTGGAGAAAAAATTCCATCAGCCAAGACCATGGCAGTCAGCCGTTGCTCTTTAGGCTATACTTACATACACGCAACCGCTGCCGTGTGCCGCAAAAAGCAAAACATCCAATCATTAAACGTTACATGCGCAGCGGTGTGCGTCACAACCACTTCCAACAGCTCAAATGCATGCCAAGCAAGAGATATTGTTAGCTCATGTGTGTTGTATTGGGGAGAGAGAAAGGAAAAAAAGCTAGACCCAAGGTATCGGGCTCAGGTCGCGATGATGCACACTCAAGATGCATCGTGGAACCCCCCTGCATCATCTCTAACGTCCCCTATCCATGCCAATGACATCGATGCCGGTCTAGAGCATGTGCAAAACTAGGTGGCGTACCGCGTTACACAAGCTGAAGCAAGGGTTAGAGGGGTACCGAGGCTGGTAGTTCTTGTAGACCCGGGTATATAGCGTCTTGCGGGGAAACCTATTGGACGCGCAATGGATAAGACGGATAGTTTGTTGATGGGTAGATCGAACAAGCTTATTATGTCGCGCAATCGAGGTTTTAGGATAGGTTTGGTGTTCCCAAGATGACAAGAGTCTGGGCAAGTGGTGCAACAAGACTTGGTAGCACAAGAAGTTGCAGTATGCCGAGGCTGTTGGTAATTGTCTTTGGTCAAGCAGATCTGGTGTTGCTCTATGGATCTTGCCGTCATCACTGAATCCCAGTAGGTTCTGGAGTTTGCCTCGGTCAAGCGTAACTGACCGGTCATGGACGTTACAAAGAAGTTCATGACAAATCTCCCGTCGATACTAGTCGTGAAGTAGTAGGACATTAAGCCCAAATGGATATCATGGATCAGGTTCTTGGGAGCCGGCAGATTACACTCTTGTTGCTTTGGGAACGTGCTGGTCGGTGATATGGATGCGATGAATTCTCGACTGAAACTACATCACAGTGAGCATAATGTGTTCTGATTACATATTTGCACGGCGTATAGTTTAAAGCTGTTCGCGTATCTGGTTGCGGTTTATGTTTGTTGGACAGTACGTAGCTAAGTCGTGAATAGATCATGGAAAGTAGCTGTAGCGCTGACTATATACTAGAAGACTGTTGTTTCAAGAGAAACTTACATATAGGGTGATTTGATACGGTGAACAGTAAAAACCGAAGAAGCGTAATCGTTGCGTTTTGTTCCCAGGTAGGTGTAAAGATAAAGAAGGAAAAGAGGATAAGTATCTAGTTCAATTTAAAAAGAGGAAGAAAAGACAATAGGCTACTTGGCTCTGAACAAAGCCATAAGCGAGACTTGAGAAGAGGTCAAGATCTACCTCGTGCTATATCATCTATACTCAAGCTTGACAGCAATATATCTACAAAGAAAAGCAAAGAAAGGCAAAAGGAACAAAAAGGGCAACTGTAGACCAGAATCTGAATACAGAAAGGTTCCTATTTTCGAGACGTTCTAAAACAGCTTTGTCTCTCTCAGTCTATCTTCTGTCACCTCTTCCTGTGTCAGACCCTCATAAACAAATCCCTCTACCTCCGCTACAAAGTCTACCCATGCGCCTTCGTTCCACGGATAGTAACTCCCCCAAACAGTCACTACAACACCTTTCTCCCCATCGATCCACATATCACAATTTGGCGCACCATACCAGTAGACCGTGTCCTTGCTTCTACCCCTCTTCCCATCTCTAAGCACTCTCTGTGCGCCCTGAACACCACAGCCCAGCCCATAGCTACCTTCCGGATCCAGATGAGGAGACGACAAGTCAACCGGGAGCAATATAGGCAGAGCCTCCGAAACAGGGAGACTACGAGAGTCATTCCGTAAATGCTCTGCAAGCTGCGGCTTCGTTATCTCCGCCACCGACTCTGCAGCAAGAATACGATGCCCAGTCACCGGATCTACACCTTGATTCTGCGGTAGCAACGCAGCAACAAGATGCGCATAGTCCCTCGCACTAGCCACCAGCCCCGTCCCCAAACACCCAACGTGATGCTGTCCCTCAGGATACGCATCCAATCTCCTAACGACCTCTGGCTCCGCAGCATCCAGCGCGATAAACCCATTTTCCGTCCTCATGTTTCTCGGCCAGAACTTTCCCGCATTCTCAGGAAGTGCAGTAACGGCGCCTCCGAACGCGGGCTCAAAACCAATCTCTCTGAGTCCGAGGGGAGCGAAAATGTTTTCTTCGAGGTAGTCCGCTAGTGGCTTCTTGGTGATGCGCTCGATGAGCACGGCGAGCCAGTCGAGGCCCTGGCCGTAGTTTGTGTGTGTGCCAGGTTGCCAGAGGAGAGGGCTTGCAAGGAGGATGCCGTAGGGGTTGTTGGCTTCGTTTGCGTTTTCCCAGGTTCCCTCGCCGAGATCACGGATGTAGTCTAGGAGGAGCTGGTTGAAGTAGGTGTGACCGCCACCGTAAGTATGGTTTAGTAGCATCCGGGCTGTGATACTGCTCTTTTGTTCTTCGAGTTGCCACTGCTTCCTGCCCGTCTGGGTGTCCACGGTGTACCCGGTCAGGACTCGCTTCGATGTGAGTTCTGGGAGGAAGGTGCTGATGGTAGTGGGGTCATCAAGAGTGGCCAGACCTTGCTCGACAAGCTGCATGTATGCTATTGCACCGATGATTTTTGTGAGGGATTGGATGATAGCTATTGATTCTGACGTAGGAGGTTTGGATGGACTGTAGCCATGAGAGAAGAGGACATTGTTATGGAAATCGACTATATGAACTAGGGCCGACGGCAGTGGCAACTTGCCTGCGGTCGGTCGTGTAGCATTATCAATGTGTTGTTTCAGCGCTGCGGTAGTCTCTTGGGTAATGGTTAGAGGGCTCATGGTGGATGATGAGTGTGGGACTCGAATGAATGCAAGAGACACCGAATGGTAAAGTTGTATGTGCGGCTACTTTATGAACTTGGATTAAAAGCGACCTAGTGATTATTCTCAACGTGCTGATGTTGCGGCCACCAAAAGCGCAAATGATACCTCTATGGCCGAATAAAGTAACCTACTCTAGAAGGTCAAACTAACGCAGATAAGAGAAGATTTACTCGAGTCAATAGCTTCATAGAGTCGCACGTGGGGCAATTGCTTACTTCAGCCGACACTTGCTGCATACCTAGACAAAAGAGGACAGTCGCCAGGCAATGTACTGCATTGTTAGTAAGCGCGCTAGGCAGTCAGCAGTTCGGAAAAACGGATCTGGTAAGAATATATGGATTGCGATGTTCCCATAAAACCAAGCAAGTGTTCTTGTGCGTACTCCGTTAGACCATACAAAGTACGCCATCCTGTGGTATTAGCGTACTGTATAACCAGTTTTGCTTCAACTCCGTACTCCAAGGCGAGCGGACCACACAGTAAACCCCCTGTGCATTTCTCATCGTAATCATCATCATCACCATCAATATATATCTTCCCATTTTCCCCACATGACGTCATGCTTGTATTTGTCCATAAGTTGGCCTGTGGGGTCGTCGCCCTCTACGTGGGCCCACGCGCCAGCGAAATGCAAGATGAATTTGCTAGGCTCCCACTGACCATGCTCATCTTCATAGCATTTGATTTCTTCGGGAAAGGCGTTCAATTTCGATTGAGGCGCAACGATGAACCTCTCCGAGTACGGCTCCTCCTTCATGACACGCACCAGAGCGTCCTGCTCGCTATATTCTTTGCCCTCGTCGGTGTGACGGAGATCAAGTGCACGGCGGATGAATTGGAGAGATCGATCATGTGCGCGAACGAGGAAGGACCCTAGATTGAGGCCGTTGCAGTCGTTGGTGAAGATGTAGTCAACATTGTCAGCATGCTCAGCATTCTGCAACTCGTCGTCGATTATGTCGGCAACATTGATATTAGTGTTGGTGATGAGTGTGTCGAAGTCGAGCCACCATATCCAGTCATACTTTGCTGACTTGACCAGCCTTTCGATCATGTCAAACTTCCAATAGACAGGGTTTCCAGTTTCGCTGTGCTGTTCGTAGTCGATGACGAGGTCATAGCCGTGACGGCGGGAGTAGTCTGAGCAAGACGCATGTCAGCATGTCTCTTTTGGGTGACAGCTTGGCCAGGCTTACGATCTTTGTTCCTTAGCGAGAGGTAGAGGTATGATCTCTGCTCGGTAACGAAGGTTATGAGGGCTAATCGCGGCGGTTTCTTCTCCTCGGCGTGTGGCTTCTGCTCAGGCTCGACAGCAGCGGGAGGAGGAGGCGGAGCAGGCGATGGCGGCAACGGATGCTCCTCATGTCTTGTTCCTTGACTGAGTTCCCAACCCAAGAAGGCCAGGAAGGCGAGCATAAGTACGAGCGACGGCGGCAGCCTCCTTGCCGACCGGACGAGCATGGTTGCAACCGAGGATCGAATTGGAAAAGGTGCTTGATCGACACGGGAGCTGTGTGTTTTCACCTTGACGTGAGCATGAGGATAAGGAGCACCGAAGGGGGCACAATTGTGGCAACTGAAGGTGCGAGGGATGGAAGCCACTCATGGTGGAGATTAGAGAGTGGGAAAAGGAGACATGGTGGATTCACGTCAGGGACCCAGCCGTAGACAGGGTGGCGCAACGTTGCACAGCATACTTTGGACCAGGCTGATGGCGAAAATGCTGGCTGGAGCAACAAAAGCCATAATGGACAAAGAGGTTGCAGATGCGAACATCCGACGCCAGTCTAGATGGGCCGTCGAGCCTATACGAATTGCCCGTATCGAGTAAGGCGGACCGGAACAGCGCGGCAAGATTGGCGCTACGCCCCTGCATCCGCTCTTCTCCACTCCTCCTTCCGCCCGCCGTGACGACGACGACGACGACATCAATATCATCGTCGAGACTGGTCCCAATCCGTCATGTCTGGCTCTCGGGGTGTACGCAAAGGACTCTTCGTCCACGGCGTCTGGCACTGTATGATGGCCAACACTCAAGCCACTCAGGGCTGTCTGCTCACGTGCCATCAGGTGACTGCAGTCCGCGACTGCCCTCGGTGCATCTACAAACCTCAAAACCAGGCCCGAATCATGGGAGATGGTGTATGATATCCTCTTCGCTCCCAAACGCCCTGCGCAAGATCCTTATCAGCTCAATCCAGTTCGCACCTGCAACAAACCTCCACAAGAACAATGCAAGTTCTTCCTATGGGACGACGATGCCCGCACACGAGAGGACGAAGCTGTCGCAAATACAGCTGCCACTCTCACTCCAGAACACAAGCGCAAACGATCCATTAGCGGAAATCTAGACAAGTACCGTCCTTCAAAAGCCCAAGACGGCCGTGATCCGAGTGAAGCCATGTCTCATCCGGAAACGCCTGGTAAGGCTGCCAAGACATCAATCTTCAGCACTCCAGCCACCAAAAGATTCAACCTCCCCTGGGACGAAGATCAAAACAGCGACACAGCAGTTTATGGATTGCGAACACCCCACACGGGACGGAAGGCCCAGGGGGATCTGTTTAATTCAAGACCTCCAGCAGCGGCCAGCCCCTTCCCCTCTTCTGCGGCCAGTCAAGAAAGCATCCGCAGAGTTGCAACACCCTACTCAACGCCCTATACTTCTATTGATGAAACTCCAAAAACAAGTCGCTCAAAGAATGCAATGGATCAAGACCTAGTCGGTGATGTCTTTGGTCTGTTGCAAGAATCCAATATCGTCTTACCTGTTCATGCCGAAGAGGAACTTAAAACCTTGTTAATACAACACACAAAGCGTACAGAAGGTTTCAAGAGAGCAAGAGATGTGACACGCCTTGCTGTCAAGGCAAAAGACGCGAAGATCACCGAGTTCACGTACCGAATAGGCACCCTTGAGGCTGAATTGGAGGCGGAGAAGGCCATGGTGACGCATCTACAATGGGAGGCCCAGAACCAGACTTCGGATTTCGACTAGATTGCACAACAATCAGAAAAAAAAATGATGAGAGTACCGAAACGCCTCGCTTTTTTACACATCGATTATGTAACGCGCAAACAGTTGCCCTTGATCTGCATTATGCTGTCCTGTCGTCAAACACAATGCCCCCGGCAGACCCCAACATTTCTCAATCTGACCGGCTATGTCCATCACTGAACGCCTTGTCGTATGTTAGTGGTGTCTGCATCGCCCTGATGCGCCTGGCAGAAGTATTGGCGACCGGCGTGTCGCCATACAATGGCTTGAATTTTCCCGTAGGACGAAAGCAAGTGCAGTCTGATTTACGTGGCTACCGCTACTATGCGCCTGCAGATCATCGGCTCGCACACGAGTGTCCACATTGCAGCGGAAATCAACGGCCCAGTCGAGGGCTGGGTTATGAAGACGTAAGAACACGTATGCACGACTCCTTGTTCAATGTGGGAATTTCTGATGGTACCAGCATGGTACTCACATACCCCATGGTCGAAGGCAATAAACAAGGACACTTCATATTCGCACTACAAGCTCTGGTGCTATCATAGGCAAGCGGGCATGCTTTTGGGAGGGGGGAGGTCGGCCATTGTATCTAGGATTTGCTTTGCTTTTTCCGCTTCTCACTAATGCGCTACGGACGCAATGCACCGTACTACAGCGGGGTATGCATACATATGTAGGCATTGCAACTGCACGTCCGGATCCCCAAAGTCTTTTCCGATTATTCAAAAGCTATAGATCAGGGTAAGACGGAGAGGAAGAGACGTTTGTGTATATCTTGGTAGGGATTGCCAAGAAGCCCGGTTTTCTATGACCAACTTCTTCTTCAAAAGGTTCGATAACATTTAAGGTCTTGAGTATGACCATTGCAACCGTTCATCGAAATCATTCATTTCAACATTTCGAATCGAGTCTCTTATTGACAAGCCAAAGCTCCCCTTAGGCCTTGCAACTCTTTTTCGGAAATCCATCTACACAATGGCATCCGTAGACCAGAAACCCGGTATGCTACTCGTGCACCCACGTTTACTTCACGATGGGGAATATTTTGAGAACTGTTTCGGGCGGTGGACGCAACTGCATTTCAGAGACATGCTCAACATGTCCTCGGACAAACCTTCAGACGGCAAAGTCACCTCTTGCTTGCGGTTCGTCAGATCCAAGGAGGGAAAGGGTTATGGACACAACCCTGAAGAAGACACAAAGCCAATATATGTGTACGCATGTCTTGTTGACAACTTGGACGTCTTGAAGAGCAAGGCATACGATGATGTAAGCCGGGTTTTGAATTTGGAAACCACAAGGGAGCTCGGTAAGGATGAAACGCCAGTAGGATGCCACGGACGTTTAGAGACTGGAGGCAAAGAGCCAACAGTATTCGACATCGTTAGTGCCAAGTTCGCCGTCTATGAAGAGATTCCAATGGGAGACGAAGCGACGTTTCAGAACTTACCCCCGGAATTGCTGTCTCCTTTAGGCTCCGTGCCTGATAGACTACCATCCTACCTGATTGCAATAAATTTCGGACTTCCTCCAACGGCACTCGGTCCCATGAAAAAAATATCCGAAACGCTGTTAGGACGTCTCAGGCAACTTTTTTACAAATCCATCAAAATGTACTCATCACTCTATCGCTGGAAGGGCGAGGAGGCTCAGCCAAAAGATCACCCACTCACCGATGCTGAAGAGAATGCTGGGTGGATGCTTATGATTTGCGCATCTGGTCCAATAGGAGATTTTCCTGGCACTACAGACGCGATGCCCAAAGCCACATTCGAGCGTGCGATCTGGTCGCTTGACTTAATTCTCGCGAAAGATATAGGGCCGCTGGCAGGAGCGGGTATGCCGCGCGGCTTTGGGTTCTGGGAAGGAAACGTTTTCATGTGCTAGGGAGAACTATGACCGGGACAAAAGGGATTGACTCAAGGGATTAGTAAAAGGCCCTTCATGCTTGTCTGTGCCGTCCGTATCCCGTCGGATTAGCCTCAATCTTTGATTTATAGATACCTTGTGCACTGCAAGATTGTGTCTTTGTTCGTTGGCAAATAGCAATCCTGCTTTGCTAGGTATGTACCTATGTAGCAAGATTCAAACACCCATGTCGTATTGCAAATATCTCAAGCAGTTTCGCCTGCGCAGTGTAAATCGTACATCTGAACATTGATCTACATACTAAAAGTAAGAATGAAGCCGACGATGAAAGATGTATAGGTCGATGCGGGATCAGCGGATGGGAAGAGCTAAATCTATTCGCCGTTGTTGATCATCGATCCAGTTTCTTCAGAATGATCTCACGATAAAATTCATTTGTATTATGCTGTATCTGGCCCCGATAGAGAAAGTTCTTTTTTTTGTCATCGTTTTGGAACGATTTCAAGTCTCGTAAACTTCCGCCATGATAAGCCACCAAGTGTACCGCGTGTGCGAGTCCGCAGCCCGGGCACATATGCATACCAAGGCTGAGACTGATCTGTAGCGCATACATTCGTCCCATGTTACATGTGGAGTGTGGTAAGAAATTTCTGTGAATTTTACATGATCATTGGGGATTCTTGTTAGGTCTGAATAGGCTGACTTAAGAACTACGGGATGGAGTTGAACTTCCAGGGGGGGATTTTAGAGTACAAAAAGCAGCCTTTGCATAGTGCGAGCTCGAGTACAGAAGAAAATAATGGTTGATGATGTTGATGAGTGACTCCCGAGGACAGTGTGACTGGCTTACAATCACATAGCTGTTTATTAGCCTTTTTCGCGAGAAGAGAGGTTGGTACGGTTCGACGTACACGGCCACCGGGGCGATGTACCAGCGAATCGCCAGCCTGCGTACGTGCGCCACAATTCTCATGTAACAACATAGTCTTTCCATTCCTCAGGTCGCATTTGGCTAGCACCTATTTTCTCGTATATACAGTATGGCGGATAAAAATTCAGCAAAGAACAAGGGTGATGGTAATGTGTCAATGGCGATTGCAGCTAAGCATTGGCAACCCGGAAGACGGCAACAAAGTGCGCCATGATTTGTTGGAAACATTGCAACCATCCCGTGTGACGTACGCCACGAAAGTAGCCGACAGACGGTGATCCACTTCTCCCAGCGGAAGCTTGGCGACCCACGATAGCCTCCACGCAACTACCACAGAAAGGTGTCCATCTAAGGAATCGTATGATAGTTACCGCCACATGGATCCATCATGCAGAAAGAGCTTATTTTGCCTGGTAAAAATCGTCTGTGGTGTTGCAAACGGCATTCCTATGACAGAATACAATAGGTCCGTTCAACAGTTTGAACCTACACATGGGATTCTTGGCACCTCGCATGCCTTGGGCCAGACGAACTGAACCGAGTGATCCACTGGATGCCTATCAGGAGCTCTAGTATTACGTCTTGGCAGGCGTAGTGGGGTCCACGCCCTGGGCAAGATACAAAACTGACCCACTCCGCTGCAGTGAGACCGATGAAATCCACTACTGTTCAAAAGTTCGAAGATATGAACACTACAACCATTGCGATCAAAACCTAGTGATATATCGTTTCATGAGGGGCAACCACTTATCCAATCGTCTCAGTATACAGCAGGCCGCTCTGCAATATGGCCACGCAAACCTTGCGAAAGATCGGCGACTATATCGCGCCTCCTGCTACGAAGAGCGAGGACGGCCGTGACCAATGGCCGTCACGAGCAGCCTTCCTACTTGCTGCGATGGGTGGCTGTGCCGGACAAGGAAATCTGCTCAGATATCCCAGTGTTTTGTATAACAACTATGGACTCCAGTGGTTCATCCCATATCTCTTGGCTGTGTTTCTCATTGCCATTCCTGCACTAATCTTAGAGGTCTCGATTGGACAAGCATACCGCGGAGGAACCGTCATCGCATGTAAGACTATACCGCGAGTGTCGTGTACAGGATGTAGGCTGACATATTCCACCACCTCTAGTCAATAATGTACATCGCCGGCTGAAGGGTGTAGGTATGGGGCCGGTCATTGTCAGCTTCCTCGTTGTGCAATATTTCACTGTCAACTTAGCATGGATCATGCAGTACTTCCGACACAGCTTCACTAGCCCCTTGCCATGGGAAAATCGGATCGAAGAATTCTACTACCAAGACGTACTTCAACGCGGGGAGATCAACGAAGGAAGCTTGAGCGCTGATGGGAATTCAGTAGCCCGGTTCACGACCTACCCCAATGGAGCGCTTATTGGCGAAACAGTCGGATGGAGTATTTTCGTTTGGTTCCTCATCTGGATTTCCATCTTCCGTGGTGTTGGAATGACAGGGCGAGTCGTCTACTTCACCATGGGATTGCCGGTTGTTACTACCATCATCTTTGTCGGAAGAGCATTATCACTCGAAAATGCAAGAGAAGGCGTTGACCTTGTGTGGAGGACATGGAGGAGCGATCAGCTTGCTTCGGGTGTTGTCTGGCAAACAGCCGTTGGCCAAGTTTTCTTTTCGACTGGCATAGGGTTTGGATACTTCACTTCGTACGCCAGCTACAACACCAAACACTCCAATGCTGTCATGGACGCATGTCTCATCTGCGGCAGTAACGTTCTATTCGAGAATTTTGCCGCGTTCGCCATCTTTGGCGTTGTTGGCTTCCTCCGCAGATGGCCACAGGACGGCGAGAGACTCGGCGCATTTGTTGTCGGATTTCTCACCTTGCCTGAAGCTGTACTTCAAATGCCTGGAGCTAATTTCTGGGCAGTACTATCATTCTTCACACTTGTGGTTCTTGGATTCAGTTCGGCCTTTGTTATGCTGGATGTTGTAGTCACTCTTATTTGCGACTCTGGTATGGTCAAGGCGTCACGACCTGTTGTCGTCACCGCACTTACTATTCTTTGCTTTCTAATGTAAGTATACCTCCTTGCTGTTTTCACCCAGGGAGAAATCTTTTCTCCCACATCAGCCATATCTCATGAATGCTTACTAACCTACCTTCTCGACGTATAGGTGCCTACCATACTGTACTGAGTTTGGATACTATCTGCTAGATGGCATTGATCGATGGGTGAACAACGTTGCCCTCATTTTCGTTGTATGGAGCGAAGTCTCCAGTGCTACTACTGTATATCGATGGAAAGACATCGTTCACCAAACTGGACTTCCTGCTTTCGTGGTCTACAATGTAGGCTTTCTTGGTGCTCAGGTGCTTGGCATCAGCTTAGCCCATGGCATCAGTAGTCCAGGTATTGGAGCGGGTGCAGGTTTTGGTTTCTACTGTTTTATGGCTATTGTTGCTGTCATAATAGCACGAAATCCTGACGTAGGTGCGCCTTCATTCTGGAACGGCACTGCTCTTTTTAGAAAATTTTGGTATCTTGCATTTTATTCAGTAAGTACTTGATGGAAATGTGGCACTTTTTTCTTCAAGAAACTGACTCGGCATCTAGGGCAATCAACTACGCCGTGATTTGAATGTGATCGTTGGGCGGGGCAAGAACTGGAAGATTCCTGCATTCATGCCTGTCCTGCTCCGTTACCTTAGCGGCCCTGTCCTCGCCATCATACTCTCCTTTGCCTTCCCAGAGTTTCATACTCTTCGCTATGATCCCATGATGATTGCTGGGTTTATATTATCTATCCTGACTATTATAGTCATCCTGTTCGGCTTGGTGATGCCTCGATATTACGATGCATTCATCCCTGTATACCGGCGATCCGAGGGTACTGAGCCAACAATGCCGATGCAAACCAAGGGTGAATTAGGTGGAAAACCAGTAGCAGAGACGATAGCTGCAGAACATGGCCATGGAAGTGTAACAAGGGACTTGTCTCCCGGACAGGAAACTGGTGGTGAGAAGCAGGTCAAGACAACAAGCCTGACATGATGAATGAAGGGAAGAGCAGCTATAGAGAAACTGATATGGTTGCTTGCTAAAGTGGAACGCGCTATTAACACTCACCGCCTTGTTTACATTCATCCTTGCACGACACCGTGCTTGTTAAAACTAAGCTTTCATAGTAATTACGGCTTTGGTTTTATATTAGGATTAGTCACTAGAGGGTTTTCGGGTATGAAGAAATGCGAACTAATTTAGGCTGATTCGATTCTCTGGTTCTCGTTTCCGTTTATTCGCCTTTCCAGGTTTAGAGCTCCAATACAAGGGGCTGACTGGCTTTATCAACATCAAGATAGAAAACATAGGAGCTGAGCTTCATCTTATGACTAGATTCTCGTTAAGGAGCGGTCACGTAGCCGTCATGTTGTAGGATGGGTTGCTAAGACGAGCAAAAAAGGAGCATCTAGCTACGTAAGAGGCTATTTGGTTACTCCCAGCCACAACGCTAACTACATAGTACTAACAATAGTCGGAGTCCTAACCTACAAAGGCCTTAAAACGCAAACGCGAAACGGCCTAAAACAGTAAACGGAGAACAAAGCAGCTAAATCCCCCTGTTGGGTCTAGCCAGGAAATTGAGGCCTGCTTATTGGTGCCTTGGCACTTACCCAGTATCCGGAGCTTCCATTATTACTTTACGAAAGAATCAATCTCGTGTAGCACATCTAGCTTACCTAAAGTTGAAATATATAGCTTATCACATGTAAGCCCAGAAGTACCATGTATAGTCACGTGGTTACTCACTGACTAATAACACTGTATTTAAACTTGCTCTTAGCATCATGTACTACACAATACACAATACTTCCTACACCCTCAACTGCTTACAGTTATGAGCCCGGCCTAATCCGCATATTTTCTCAATTAGTTGACTACCTACCTACCTATACTATCATGTCGACGCACACTGTTTGTTCGGATATCATCCTTCAAGGACAGAGCAACTGGGAGCTTTGGATCTTTATCGTCAAGCGTATTGCCGAAGCAGGAGACGTATGGGAATATATTGATCCCAATAAACCAGCCAATCCTCTGCAAAAGCCTGTTCAGCCTACTAGGCCAGAGCCTGTTACCAATGTCGACGGATCACCTGCAACTCTACCGTCTCAGCAAGACTTACTGCAGTACAACCAGGATCGCAGTAGCTACTACAAAGAAATCAAAGAATACAGACGTCTTCGAGATAAGTTAGGCCAAGTAGAAGCGCATATCACTAAGACTATACAACAGGAACTACTGTATCATATCAAAGACAAGGCAACAGTCCACGATCAGATCAAGACACTACAAGAACTCTTCTCTCCCACTACGTCCGATATGGAATATAGAGTGCAGAAGGACTACGAAGCAGCCAAGGTCCTACATGCTCGACGATCAAATGTTGAAGACTGGTGCAACGAGTTTCTTACAGCATACAGTAGAGCAAAACAACTTAATCTACCTGAAGTACACGGGTTTAGGGCACACAAGGACCTTATCCGAGCTATCAAGCAAATTGACGCTGCATACGCCGCTAGTGCTTCACTTGATATATTCAAAGCCGAGGAGGACTGGAACACAGATCGCAGCAAGCCAATACCTCATCAATCTCAGTTATCTACCGTTCTTGCAGAATACCTGCGCTACCATCGTACAACCTACTCAAGAAAGGCAAATATCCATGGAGGTGCCTTTGGAGTAACGATGAATGGCCAGCCATCTCCATACAATAACAAGAAACGATCAAGAGACAGTGAGAATAAGCCAGCAAAGCCCTGCCTCTGTGGCGACAGTCATTTCTGGGGCCAATGTCCATACATCGATACAGCACTCCAGCAACGAGGATTCGTCGTAGACCCTGAAAAAGCCAAGAAGATTGCTGACTTTGAGACTAAGGATAGTCGTGGAGTACTAAGCAAGATTCGGGAAAAGAATCGACGCTTTAAGAAGTATAAGACCAGGGACGGCAGCAAGCAGAGTAAAGCATCGGACTCTGATTCGATAGAAATTGACGCAGGAGACCCACTAGCTGAACATTCCCTGCAGCACGAAGCATATGCCGTCTTCTTTTCCGCGTTCAACAACCAGAGAGTAGCTCAACAATATCCACTTGCCCACTCATGGACGCTGGATCCAGCCACCGATATTCACATCTGCAACAACCCTGCAGAGTTTAAGTGGAAAGCTCCAGCAGCTGACGACGACGTCGTACTCGCAGGAGGAACTGAGACGAAAATTGAGGCATGGGGTGAAGTCAAGCTGCCTCTATCAACACTAAGTGGTATCAAGACAACGACGCTTAAGCGCGTGGCTCTGATCCAATCCTTTTTCACCAGCCTTGTCTCGCTATCCCGCCTCTCCTCATCAAATATCCACTTTGACTCAGGAAGAAACGTCCTGTATAGAGCTGTCAAAGATGCTCGCGAGGATGTTGCAAGCCTTACCCGATTAGGAGGCCATTGGCTAGTCGTGCATCGCACCCAGCCTCCACCAATCCAATCTGCTCAATATGCAGCTTTTGCAGCCAATCAACGCAGGCCTCAATATTCAGCCCAACCTCTCAAACCTCGAGTGCTCACCAAGCCTCAGCTCCATGTCCTTATGGCTCATGCAGGCAGTGATGCTATCGATCATCTAGCAGAAAACGTTCAGGGCATCCAGCAACCACCTACAGGCCTTGCACCACGTACAATCGACTGCGAAGCATGCTCACAGAATAAAGCTCATCAGATTATATCTCGTCGTATGGGACATGAGACTGGCGCGTCTCGCCTATTTGAGACAGTGGCGATTGATATCATCAAGCTCGATGTCATAGGCTACAATGGGCATCGATACATATTCCATGCCTTTGATCTGTACACGAAATTCAACTTCGTATACTCGATTCCCAAACGTGATAAGGAGACTCTACTTGAAGTAATCACTCGCCTAGATCGTACGATCAAACGAGAGTTTAATACTACTGTCACATTTATAATAGCCGATGACGAACGAGGCTATGGACTGACAGACGACTCAGCGCGTGCGTACTGTTAGCAAGAAGGAATCAGATTCTAGATCAGAGCTCCACATACGAAAGAGCAGAACGGCTCTGCAGAAAGATCAGGCAAGACTCTAATTGACTGCTCACGATCCATGCTAAGCACGTCAAAACTACCACTCCATCTTGCTCCAGAGACGTACGTCACTGCAGGCTACCTACTTAACCGTACGCCTACACGATCAATTAGCTGGAAAACACCATTTGAAATGGTGTACTATAAGAAGCCGTCAATAGCCCATCTCAAAATATATGGCTGCCGAGCATACGCACTACGCACGCAGATACCGCGAGGTGATAAGCTCACTCCTCGCGCCCTCATAGGCTACCTTGTTGGCTATGATGCATCAAATATATACAGAATCTGGATACCAAAAGCAAAGAGCAAAGCGCATCAGGGCAAAGTCATCCGTACACGCGATGTGACGTTCAGGGAGGACATGTTCTACCAAGCATTCGATAGTCAAGATCCACTACTACAAGGCGAAGAGATACAAGAGATTATACATACTATCTATATGACACCACTGCAGAATCTAGAAGAGTCTTCTGAAGAAGAGGACGAAAGTGCTACAACAGCAGCTAGTCAGGATGCAGATATACCAACTTTTTCTACACAAAGCACTGAAAAACCTTATGAGGATTACGACGCAGGACACCGATCTCTGCCTACACCAGCTGTGACAGCTACTCCAGATCCAGACAATCACTTAGAATATCACCAAGTCTCACCAGCTACAGCTAGCCACAGGTCTACACCTACTCCAGAAACACAGCCATCTACTCGCACATCAAGAAAACGAAAGCGACGCGACTTAATAGAATAATCAGTGGACACAAATGCTGTGGCAAATCGCGAACTTATTGATGGCAATCTACGCCATTCACACATACTGCCAGAAGGGGCAGCAAGATCTAGGAAGCCCACACGCAAAAGCAGCAGCTTCTTCGTCCATAAATACTGGTCCACGTTTGTGGCAGCATCTATCATAGCTCTAAAAACACGATTTCACCACTCAACGCTACCTCCTGAGCCACGTTTCTATCAAGACGTTATGAAGCTCCCTGCCGTACATAAGCAAGGCTTTATAGCAGCAATGCAACGTGAGATCTCAGACATTAAGCGTAAAGATACCTATAGCACTGTCTTGTGGAAGGATTTTAATAGCTAAGACACTGAAGTCCTGCCGCTGATATGGGTGTTCAAATATAAGCTTGATAATGAGGGATATCTAGTCAAATACAAAGCCAGAGTCTGTGTTCGAGGTGATCTTCAAGCTATAGCTGAAGACACGTACGCTGCAACTCTAGCTACACGCATCTTTCGAGGACTTATGGCTATCGCAGCATACTTCAACCTTGAAATACGTCAATACGACGCAGTCAACGCATTTACCAATGCTCAACTCAATACACCTGTTTACTGTTACCCACCAGAAGGCTTCTTTGATGCCGAGCATCTGTGGGAACTACGCAGAGCTCTCTATGGGCTTAAGGCCTCACCACTACTGTGGTATAAAGAGCTCACAAAGACACTTAAAGAACTAGGTCTTCAAGAAGTCAAAGAGGCACCTTGCCTTTGGCGAAATGAAAAGCTTATCGTCTTCTTTTATGTTGATGATATAGTTGTACTCGCGCGTCCAGCCCATACAGCAGCACTTGACAACTTTGAACGTAAGCTACTACGTCGATATGAGATCCGGTCGCTTGGAGAACTATCCACCTTCTGTGGAATACAAACACACCGCAACAGATCAACCGGATCTATCTGGCTATCACAGTCAGCGTATCTTGACAAGCTCAGCGTCAAATATCCATCACCAAAGTCGTTCAAGCGGCCTCCAGCCACTCCTCTCCCTCTAGAGGAACTACTCCCTTCAGACCAGCCAAGAAATGACGCAAATATACACAGATACGCGCAGCTAGTCGGATCAATTGGCTACGTTGCAACTGCCACACGACCTGATGTATCAAAAGCGCACTCAAAGCTGGCTGAATTCCTCACCAACCCTTCACAACAGCATATCAATGCTGCCTATCAAACGCTCAGCTATCTATACTCTACGAAGGATCGAGCGCTGCACTACAATGCCTCCATCTCCACCGACACAGCACATATCGAAGATTATCAAGAACCAGACTTCTATGGCGCCACAGATGCCTCGTACGCCGACCATAAGGCCACAAGGAAGAGCTCGCAAGGCTACATCTTCTTCTTGTTTGGCGGCCCGATCGACTGGAAGGCGACACTGCAACGATGTGTCACAAAATCAACCACTGAAGCTGAACTGATCGCCGCCTCGTCTGCAGGCACAGAGCTGCTATGGTGGTGGAGACTATTCAAGGAGATTGAATTTGATCTAGGCAATGAGCAGATACTGTATTGCGACAACCAACAGACAATACGGCTGATTACAGCAGCTACACCACGACTTAAAACGTCGCTTAGGCACGTCGATATACACCATCACTGGCTTCGTCAAGAAGCACAAGCCCACAACTTCAACCTTACATATATACCAACCAGCGTTCAACCCGCTGATGGACTTACCAAGCTACTGCCTCGTCAGAGACACGAAAATTGGGTATCACTTTTACATTTTAATATATTTCCTACTACACAAGTATAAGCTATATAGTGCAGTACTCTTCCTGGTTTTTCCTATATGGTTTTTACAGGTTTAACGAGGCTGTACGCTTACAAAGCTCTTTCTTTTAATAATATTAAGGCACACTACTGAACTCCATACAAGAACAAGAAGCAGTCAGGACCTCAGTGCTAGCTCTAGGAGACGTCCGACTACTGGGGACGCCCATAGTACAGAGCGAGGTCCACCTACACCGCGACGGCGGACGATCCCCACCTGGCACTGCTCCAATACAAGCGGCTACCCACCGCACTCTTGCAAGCAGCCCTACTCTGTAGAGTAGGGGGTGGCCTATGATCACATCAGCTTCAACCTGCGTTCGAATCTGAGGGAGGTGTGTAAGCCCAGAAGTACCATGTATAGTCACGTGGTTACTCACTGACTAATAACACTGTATTTAAACTTGCTCTTAGCATCATGTACTACACAATACACAATACTTCCTACACCCTCAACTGCTTACATCACATTATCGCTATCGTCTACGAATCGCTTCATTCGAGAACGAGAAAATCACTAACCTACATACTGCTTTACTTGCGGGTATAGATAGGTAAGTGGACGCTATTTTGCAAATGTCTGAGCGTGTTGTCCTTCCAAGCCTTGACATGCCATCCTGGAGATTCCCGTTATTAGCATAACTAAATATACGATTTCTATTAACGTGCGGGATCAGTAAGCTGGGCAGATCAGTAAGCTGGGCACCCCACCCAACCTGACGCAACTCTCTGCGCAATTAAT